>NW_019417797.1:22062-39740 GCF_000390285.2 Anoplophora glabripennis
GATAAATAAGACCTGTCTCATTTAATGTGTCACTAAATGTCATCTGTTACCTCATATTAGTCATACACACTTCCAAGTAAAACTGAAGAGGTTTGGTGTTAGTTAGCCGGCAGAGCCGGAAGGTACTGGAGTCCCATACGGGAGGCAATCCAGCTATAGTTGAGATTTCGGAAGATCCTTCATAACACTGGAGTCCCATACGGGAGGCAATCGAGCTTAATCCAGATTCGTTCCGCACGGGCGAAAATGTTAGTAAATTCAACAAGGCTCGTATAGACGTATGACATAAAGTGAGCACAAGAAATCAAAGAACAACCTAATCATGATAAAACAAGTTAAATGTGAAACAAAGAAGTCGTTAATGCAATATCTGGGCAGTCACGACAATATACATATTTTAACATGTAATAAATAATGAGCAATCTATAATAATAATTGTAACAACTTTATCTTAGAAAAATACACGCCCCTGAGCGTAAGACAATGAAGGCTAAACATATACAGAATTATTATCATGAAACATCTAGGTTTTTCGAACAACGCTATCATGACAAAAACAAGTTAGATGTGAAACAAAGAAGTCGTTATTATAATGTCTGGCAATTACGACAAGATATGTATATTTTAACATGAAATAAATAATGAGCAATCTTTAAGAATAATTATAACAATGTTACCTTAGAAAATATATGCCCTTGAGCATAAAGTAATGGAAGCTAAACTTACAAAGAATTATTATCATGAAACATCTATAACCATCACAATCATAAGATTATATAGAACAATTAACAACAAAGTACTTAAAGAATATTACCTGCTAACTAATAACACTTTAAACACTTAATTTTACACTACTTTGTCACACTGCCCGCCGATCGTCTTACTACCGATCTCCACACTGTTCTCACTTCAACTAACTATCTTCAACTATTTAGGCTTCCTTCCAGAACTCCCTACCCAAGCGTCTGTTTTTTGTGCTTCCTTCTATCGACCGTTAATATTTCTTTTTCATTGTTATACAACACCTATGTAACAGATGACGTCGAAGTTGATGAGATAAGTACGGTTTTGCACAATATAATCTAATATCCATTTCCCTGATATGCTCTGCTAGCTGAGTCTCTAACTCTGAAGTGAATACACATTGATAGAGGCCTAGAAATTGAGGTATACTACCAGCTTTTAAAAGTTTTTGTAAAGTTGCTTCTGGTACGTTTCGCTCCCTAGTTATTTGTCTTTTAGATTTACCGGATGCTCATCTCTGATTAATGTAGAAACATTAAATTTTATACTTCGCTTTTTCTAATATATTTACTTATTTCTTAATCTGAAACTAAAAACATCTCTTCAAACAAGTTTTGTTTCCTTACGCTAACTAACCTTAGTTTTACAGGAACAAAAAAAAACTAAAACGAAAGTTCTTTCTTGTCAGCTCTAGTACCTACCTACACAAAGTAGTTACGTATACTAAAACTACCTGCCATTGCAACAAAAACATTTCGAAGAAATAAAAAGAAAACAAAATTACAGTTTTAATGAACATCAAGCGGAGTATGTATTTATAAGCTGTTGTAAAACTGACTATAAAAACTAGGAACAAAATTTTTCTGAATCAGTATTATGATTCCCTTTTTTTGCGTCACTTATTCCTACTTTGCTACTATAGGCCTCTTTTAATACTACTGGCACGACATAGTTCGATTTTCTTCTACCTCATATGATAATTTGAAAAATAAATAGAAAAATAGAAAAATAGGAGCTTTTTCAATCTTTAATACTTTTATATCTGAAATTTTTAAAGGTGCTCCTTTTTCATCCCTATCCTACACCCAGTTTTTACGTCTAAACGATCAGAAAGATCTTTAAAATCATAAAAATCCTCATGTGTATGTTGTATGGGTTTCCAGTCTTTTTTGCTTGTCTGATGAGGGTGATGTATTGTTCGGGTGCATAAATAGGAACAGATGTTTTGTAATGGATTATCTGATTTTCTTTAATAGAATGTACATTATTACCCTCATTTTGGGTACGTCCTGTAGATTTATGGCTAATCGACTTATTCGAGCATTTATGTTGCGTTCAGAAAGTTCCTGCACAATGGCCAATTTGTACGGATGGAAATGAAGTTCATCGTGCAGAATTCACCTCACGGAACGATCGGAAATTCTAAGAGCAGACGCATGTTTGTGCGCCGAATGCCGCGGGTATTGCAAAACTGCAACCTTTACTGCTTCGATGTTCTCAGGTGTTCTGATGAGACGTGGGTCTCCAGTTCTTTTCTACACAGAACCAGTTTTCCTGAACATTGTGACCTACAAAAGAATTGATTTCCGGTCCGGGACAGGACCTAATGAAGCGATGTTTTGAAACCACCGAACGGCCGTTGGAAAAATAAGCCTCTACGGTAAACACAAGCTGCTCGTTACTCCAACGCTTGAAACACGAGTTAACAAAACTTTAGGGTGTTTCAAAAAGGTGTTGCCAAATTTGAAGGGGTTATAGAGGACATCGCGGAAGAAAATTTTTGTATATAAACCCCTAGTCGGAAATGAGCCGTTTTGGCCTTGAATTCACCTCTTGGGAAAGACGTTCTCAAGCTTCTTTTTTCATATCAGAGATGCCTTTGCCCCATTTTATTATATCCGTCTGATCAATTATTTCCAAAAGTTTTGTAATTGCGAACGGGTGGCTTTTTTTGGTGGCATCTATTTAAAAGTAATAAATAAGACAAGGAATTGTTTTGCAATTTTATGTAGTGATACTTACCGTTTATATGCAATTAATAAATTCAGAATAACAAAACAGATGATTAAGAATCTTATAATAAAATTTTTGACTGATGTATGCCCCTATAGCAAATAGCGACGTCACCACACGTAAACTTAATCAATTTTAATGTCAAGGTCTTGTAATCAAGTGTTCTTAGTGCATACCAATTTTCTCCAAAATTGAGGAACAAATTTATTTTTATTTAAATCACTTCAAGGTTAAAATTAATTTCAATGTTTGTACAGCATAGGGCTGAATGAAAAGGAGCCATGCCTATCAAATGTGAACTAATTTTTTTATACCCAACTTTATCAGAACAAGTTTTTTTGAAAACAATCTACTAATATTCAAACTGACTACCAGCCAGTGTGGTTAAATAATAGTTTTCCAGGGACAATTAGCATTGCCAAGTACAGTACCAACTTACAACGGAGGCGGTAAATCACTCCAAATTTGAAAAAGACGTAAATAAATTTTTATACTTATTTATCAAAATGTAATAAAAAATTATAAATACTACTCAAATTATAATTTTACTTTTTATTTAAAGCATTTGATAATTCATTGATACGAACCATTTCCAAAAACATACGTTTCATTCTCCAAGATTGTGACACCGTTAAAATTCATTTTATGGCCTGTACTAATGTATGTTCTGAAAGAGCACAAGACGTTTTTTTATATTACAATCACTTTTAGCGTACGACCCGTTTGTCCAATGTATGTCTGGTTATAATTAAAACAATCAATTTTGTATACAACACTCGATTTTTGTAATTTATGGTAAGGTTTCTTAGTTTTGTAAAAAAGTCTATTACAAGTAAATTTGTTAAACCAATTTTTACATTAAAATCTTTATGTATGTATGTATGTATGTCACGTACAGTCGTATGTTTTGTTGCACGCGAGTCCATCTGTATAGCTAGACTTTTTAATGGCACGTTATTCTCCACATCCTCACCGTCACTATCAGTAATAGTTTCAGTTGCGTCACTTGTTTTCTCTAGTTGTAGAGTAATAATGTTCCTTTTTAATGTTTCATTTATTTCTTGTTCTTTGTCAAAAAAGTTATTTCTAAAGTCCAATAATGTGGCCAGCGTAAAATTATCATCAGTAAAAATGTGGTTGAATCATTTTTTTAAATTTTTTTAGAGATCGCCTCTCAATGTGTCTACACCGGAAAATATTGCACTGTTTGAATTATTATTGTTCAGATAAGAAAGTAATAATTTGACGAGGGGAATTACCTCAGATATGCAACATTTCCTATCGCTTGAGAGTTTAGTTATTTCCTCAAATAGTTGGACTTAAAGCACAAAAAAATGCATTACTTTCCCGGACACACCTGTATTTTCTAAAGTAAATAATTATGACATCTTAAGTAAAACTGCAAAACTATACCTAAAATCTCTTGCTCTAAAATAATTTATTCATATTAATTTCTTCCTCCTAATGATTTATTCATCATTTGCTACGGGATATGTTGACACCGGCAAAAATGTAACCTGTTTCTAGGAATAATTCCACTAAGTTTGCTTAACAAAGTGTCCCAAAGAGACGACAAATTGTCTCCTATCATTACTTTAATACCATCCAAATTTCCCAAATAGGGAATTGCGACAGTTTGGAGCCAGTCCGTAACAGTTCTACTGTCAAACCACCCGCTGATGGTCGCATTGTATCGCGTTTTTTTTGGTCCACCCTCCACCCAAGTAGAATATACATTTTTCGCTTTGGATACTTGCAACCTCTTTTCGTTATTATTTTGTTTCTTCCTGGGTCATTACTCAGGTTAGTTTCGTCAAAGTTGACGATGTGTCGGGGGAACATCTCTCAAGGTTTCTTGGAGATGATTAAAATAATCGTTAATTATATTGGGAGACACTAAACCTCGTGCACGTTTTATATTTTGACAAAGTCGTACATCCAGTCTTTATTTCTAGTCATAAAACAAATGGCAAACTCTCTGTCAGGCAAATTGTCCTTAAATTTAGGTATTGTTTTGCCTTGCCTGTCCAAATAACCCCATTCAGCACATAACTGAAGCTATTCCACCAGTGCTGATTCTTCAGTCACAGTAAGTGTAGTCTGTCCGCCATGGGCCTTAACATAGGGATTTTTATTCGCCTTTGCAACACTGTATAAGGCATACCATAACGAATAGCAGCTTGCCTGATGGACATACCTCGTTTCACAGCGCCCTTTGCTGCCTGAAAGTCATCATATTTTCGTTATCGTTTGCCACATGGATCTGGCTTATACATGCATGCTTACTTTCAATGATCCTATTCACCCCATCAACTGAAGCAACCGGTGTTTTTTTTGTTTTGAGACTCTAAAAAAACAATGACTACTAGTTCTATGTTATGCTTATAAATTTACTTACAGCAATGGACAGTAATACTGAAAATAATATTACTCAACAATTTATTCAATTCAATTCAATTTATTTTACTAGCTTCACAATCGGTCAACTTTTGGAGCTTACGTTTTCCAGGTCATTTTCACTATTTTAAGTTATGGTCTATAACATCCGACGTTGCCAGATTTCAATAATAAAAACCACAGAGAAATGACATTCAATACCCGTTAAGATAAGCTGATACTAACCCATGGCCTAACTTTTAAGTTTGGAGTTACGGCATAATTTTAAAATGGCAAAGTAACTTTCGACCCTATTCAAGCCATCGATCCTATTCACCCCATTTTACTATTTATCTGACTGAACAAAAAGAGTGGGATAATTCCTCACCTGCTGTATTATGGATAGTATCCAGTCAATTTGATAAATTTACAAATAGGTGATATTATGCGTGGAACAAATATCACCTCTTTGAACATGAAACAATGAAGTAGCATAATAAACTAAAAAGAAATAAAAAATACTAATCAGTAAAATGAAATTTAGTGAGCTTTACCTTTTGAAGATCTGCGGAAAACGCTAGTGGGATCACTATTTTCAGCATCATTTTGATATTGTTGTCGAGTTTATTTTATCAATCTGTTTATTCCATAAACACATATTCAATTATTTTCTAAATGATTTGAATTATCCCTCATATATTTCTTATGGTTTTTTGATGCCTCATATGCAAAGCACTCCTGACCAAGGACCGCAAATCAAATATTCACTTGGCTAACGTGTCTATATGGATAATATAAAATTCTATGGTTGAATATTCCCCCTTGAAGTCGTACATCATCATAATTGTAATATCCTATTAGGAGCATGCTCCCTACGGTAATGAGAAATGGTTGGTTAAAATATTTCTATACACTGTCTAATTACATCACGGTCTATTTTATTTGAAGAGGTACAACTACCTTGTCGACTCATTTTAGATATTATTTGCGATGTATCTGACTTTGTCAGCACACTGCGGATAATTCTATCATTGTTGAGTGGGTACCCAAGAGTGACTAAAAAAAATATTTTCCATACTTGATGAACTATTGGTACTGGAGAAGTTGTTGAATAAGGGCTAAAGGTGTGGGACCTTCTTGCACTTCTGAAACCTTCATTTCTTTGCTATTTGTATCGGGTGTTGGTTCCACCACAGTGTTTGTAAGTAACGAGACTCCAGGCGAACATTCAATCTTCAAATACTTCAGGGTTTAGAGGACGAATTTCTTGGAATAAGCATTTATTGCATTAGATGGTGTTACATCTTTCAAGTATGCTTTATTACAGTATATACCCGCTACTTGAAAGTCAGTGACTGGTCTTCCCAGATTTTGCTTCAGCCACAGCTCAACTTCCTTATCATAATAGACTTGCAGTGGTCCAAAAAAGTCCACGTCTAAAGGCTGTACTTTATGCGTACAGTGAGCGGGAAAACAGAACAATATAATTCCATTGTTTTTCGCATGTTCTAAGGTCTCTCAACTTTTGTAGCTGCTATGTGTCTCTAACAAGAGCAATACTTTATTGCCTTTGCTTGGTTTTGCATAACGTACAAAATGTTTTAACTATTTAACAAATATTTCTCCAGACATCCATTAATTTTCCTGACAGAAAGCTGTCCTTGTGGTGCATTATCTAGTACTTCATTCTTTAATCTTTTTCGGGGAAAAATGAATACTGGTGGAACAAATATCCTGACTGCATTCATACAACAAACCAAAGTCAGATGGTGGCCTCGTTCTGCGCTGCTTAGTATTCCCTTTTGCTTACGGTCTTTTGTAACAAATATTTTTGCTGGTCTCAACTGCACAGTACAGAGTTCTTACTCATCGACATTATAAACATTTTCAGGCAAAAAATTGTATTCATCCATTACTTTTGATAAATTTTCAATGTATCGGGCAATATTATTTTTATTAAAAGCTTGTATAAACGCTTGTGTAGCCATAGATGTAATTTCTGCTGCTCTAAGCGAAGTACCCGTATTACGCCTTAGAAATCCCCGTATCAATTTCCAACCTGCCATCTTTGTATTTTCACTAAAGGTATGGTGAATATTCAGTTTTTGCCGAGTTGGAATGCTAGACGTTTAAGGTCTTTTGTAATTAGGGCTTGCAATCCCGCAATGAATTAAAAATCCAGGTATTTGCGGCACTTGACGTTAAAATCCCGCGGGATCTCGGTATAAACGGGACCCCGCGATAATATGATATATTATTATAGTATAATACCCATATTTTTTATGTATTAAATAAAAAAAGTATAAAATTAAACTTCTGTCATTTATTTTCAATATACCAATAAAATTTTCTTTTTTGAAACCCAACATAAATAATTATGCAGATTAGGCTGTATTACGCACTCCAACAGAGTTTAAGATATACAACATGAACAAAATGCTATATATTTTATATAAAATAACGAAATTAATATCAATTGAAAAATTATTTATTTTTATTTATTCGTTTTGCTGAAAAAATTTCCGAAGAAAACAATATATTTACGCTGTGCTCTGATAAGGAGCTCCGTATGTCATTTACTAGATAACCGGCAGCAGAAAAAGCTTTCTAGGCCTCGACATTTGTTGGGGTTACAGATTTTAGACAAATATAGGCTAGTTCTAGATACTTTCCTATATTTATATTTTTCCTATATTTAACATATACGTTAATTATTCTGTGACAGACTACCACCACTAACAAAGAAAAAAACAGTTATTTTGTGCGTCGTGGTCGGGCCACGTGTAAAATCAACGACGCCAAACGGACGGTGAGCAGGGCCGCGACAACCCGGGAGTGCAAGGGGTGCTTGGCGCCCGGGCGCCACATTCCAGGGGGCGGCAAAAGATACTGTTGGTTAGTTAGGTGCAAATACAATATACGGGTGTAAGAAGTTTGACTGCCATTGTTTCAGCATGAGATAGAGTAATCATAAATGAACAAAAAAGTTGTATATTACAGGGGCGTAAGATTTAGGATATGATCCGTTACCTCACCAGAGGCACCGAAATAGTGGTTTGGCGTTCCGTATCCTGCAAATTCCTGAAAAGTTGTACGGTTTCGGAAAGCGGTTACTGAAAAATTGGTGGATTTCTTGCTACCGCAACAACAGGTTATTTTCACTGGTAGAAGTGGTAGATCGTAGTTTTTAAGCTGTCAATTGTTAAAATTAGATCTATGTTTTGTGATTAGATCAGAGTATCAGTAAAGTTGAGGTTAGATTACTGGCCAAATTTTTTGGAAATGGAGGTAATGTAAAATATATGTATATATGACTGTTAAATAATTATATTTCTTGTGTTACGTAGATAAACTAGTTTATTATTCTGATTTTGTAGGATGACAAAATTCTATATTGCGCTCATTGCAATATTGTTCTTGGTAATACGAATGATATAATTGCAACAGACATTCCAAATAATCACGTTTGTTTTAAAAAATATTCCTCTCTGGAAATTGATTATGAAAATGGACATGTGTGGGAAAAGAGTACAGAGTCTGCAATAAAGGAGCCTTGTACCTCAAAGGTAAGCAGTGATCACTCTCAAAGCTGGTCAGAAGATAATGCGAAATTATTAATCTCGGGGTATAATAAACATAAAGATAAATTCAGTACTCCAATGTTCAATAAAAAGCAAATATGGGAACTAATCAGTACTGAAATGCAAAAGTATGGAGTCAATAAATGTGGAGGTAAATGCGATGAAAAGTGGCGTAATTAAAAAAAAACTTATGACAGAGTAAAAAATGAGAAAAATCAAACGGGAAATGTCAATAGTCACTGGATTTTTTTTGAAGACTTTGTAGATATTTACTTTCATGATCCCCATTTTAACCCAATTTTAACAGCATTAAGCAGTGGTGCAATAAAAAGAAAAATCAAACAACTTGAAGAGGGGAGTAGTACTGACGAAGAAGAAAGAAATAAAGAAAATAAACAGAAGAAAAAGAAAGGAATTGGTGACGGAAGGAGAATTATGTCAGCCTAAGACATAGAAAAAATAGGCAAAAACGGCATGAAGAAAAAATGGAGCAAAAAGAAAAAATGTTTCAGTGGTTACAAGATTACTTGAAAAAAGAGGACCAATAGATTATTTTATTTTAACGAGTCTGAAGTATATGTACTTAACATTATTTTGTTGTTTTTGTTAAATAGTGTATATTCCTTTGTTTTGTAATAATATGTAAAATAAATGACTGATAGTTTAATAAAATGAATATATTGCACATACAAAATTTATTACAAAAATATAGTTGTTACTGTACAATATTTAAGCGTTCACATATATTATTTCTTTTTATTATACCTAATCGATGCCTTTCTCGGTCGGCTTCCCTAAATCCATGAATTTCTTCAATGTTCTCATCATTAATAATTCCGAACTCAACATCTATGATGTCATTTTGAATTATACAAATATTATGTAGAATACAACGTACATGCTATGATATACTGTGGTATCCATTTAATGCTTTGTACATCAAGCAGGTCCTTAATGCACCTAAATCTTTTTTGTAGTAAATTGAAAGCTCTTTCGATGGTACTTCTAGCTCGAGACAATAAGAAATTGAAATCCTTTTGTTGGTCTGTTAAGTGACCATTATCTCGATATGGAACCATCAGCTGTGGAAGACAGGGGTAAGCTTTATCTCCAATTAGATATGTATTATTTGGAAATTTGTCATGTCTGTCATTTATGAATGACCAGACCTCACTTCTTTTTAGCACCATGGCATCATGAGTAGATCCCACTTATCCTGCATAACAGTTAGTGAATTTTAAAGCATGGTCACAGACGGCCTACAATACAAAGAAAATTAATTTTATAATCAAAAAGTAATTAAGATACGTTTTAAATAACCAACGATTTCTATTAAATGACTCATAATAATCATACATTAGAAAGAAATGCATTAATTATACTTACTTGTAAAATAACACATGGAAATTTTTTTCTGCAAATGTATGATAATCCATGTTCTTTTGGTTTCGAAATTTTAATATAACTCCCATCTATAGCCCCAATTGTATCTGGAAATCCCATCTGCCTAAATCCTTCCTTAACTACATTTAAATTTTCTTCACTAGGCCAAGTAATTATACTTGGACCTAATTTCAAAAGGGCCTTCGTTACTCTACGAACTGCTCTTAATGCTGTTGCTTTTCCGACACCAAACCTACTAGAGATGGATCCAAAATATATAATATATATTTTATTACAATTTCATACAAAATTTAAGTAGTTACCTATAAGAATCAGGAGTTCCAAAATACCAAAGTGCAATTAACAATTGGGTTTTACCAAATATAGTGTGCCGCCCGTTATCTATAACTTTGGAAGCTATGTCATCCTGAATTGCAGTCAGTATATGGTTAAAGGTAGCCCTGTACATCCGTAAAATTTTGTCTGAACTCTTCTTCACAATAACCATCCACAACGTCTTGTATATAATTTGTGATTTTGGGACGAGGAACTGCAACAAGTTTTTTTTTTTGCTAAGAATAAAGCCACAAAATTAAAGAGTCAATCCTTTTAACATTTAGTACAACTGTATTTACCTATTGGCCCTCGAACGTTCAAGTCCTCATCACTTGAAGTATCCGACTCTAATAATAACTGATTAAAAATAAAAACGGCCTGATTATTCAACATCTCGTCAAATGTCAAGTCAATGACAAGGTCAATGAACAATGAACGTCCCATTACAATTATCAACCAATTCCGGTTTGCTGTCATTTTTCCAGTTACCAATTCGGTTCCTTTGGTGAGGTAACGGAACATATCCTAACAGTTTTCAAAATACAGCGAGTATTAATATTAGGAAGTTTCATCACAACGTGACAACAGCGCTTAACCTAATGCTACACAGCTGATGCACACCACGTGTGCACGCGACAGAACGGAATAACAAAAATGTAAACAACTATTATTGTGAAATATTTAGCAAATTTCAAGACAATTGTTTTCCAATTTTTAAATAAATAAAATAAAATGTATCGATTTTGTAGTGTGAAGGATTGTGTTGCGCTTAAACTTTAGCTCAAATTTTAGTAATTATGAATCTGTTAAAACAGAAACTTAACTTTTAATCAAATTATGAATTTGAAAAATATATAATTAAAGTACCCAAAGACTCACGTCGCACAGTGGTCCGAAAACCCGAATTCCTGGTCAAAACTCAATAACTCAAATGCTTCTAAGTGAAAATTGCTAGTATTCCTGTACTTACAGTTTTTTGGGTCGCTAATTTCGAAAATTAATTCAAAAATGCAAAATTCAAAATGGCGGACATTTTTCGCGGAAAATGGTACGATTTTGCTGAAATTCGTACTATTAAGGTTTTCTGGGTCGCTGATTTCGAAAATAAATTAAAAAATGCGAAACTCAAAATGGCGGACCCAAAATGGCGGACAATATTCGTGAAAAATGGTACGATGTTGCTGAAATTCATACTATCAAGGTTTTTTGTGTCGCTGATTCCGAAAATGAATGCAAAAATGCGAAATTCAAAATGGCAGACCCAAAGTGGTGGACATTTTCCGCGAAAAATGGTGCGATTTTGCTGAAATTCAAACTATTAGGGTTTTTTGGGTCGCTGATTACGAAAATGAATGAAAAAATTTCAAAATAAATATGGCGGAAATATTTCGTGAAAAATAGTACAATTTTGGTGAAAGTGATATTTTGTACATTAATTTCTCTAATTCATACAAATTATTTCTTATAAAACAAAAGGACATAATTTTTAAAGATATATATTAATCGCTATCTGAATTCTCATCATCGACGTCATTTTGATCAATGACGTCGTCTGCGTCGGCTTTTCCAAAATTTAATTTTTCATAACTTAGAAGCGCGATCGCTTCAGGAAACAAAATGTTTCCCATTTTGGGAGGTGTCTTACGCAAAGTCGAAATAAGCGAGTCTGAAGAAGCTAGAAGTCGGAGAAAAATGTATTCAATTGTTTTTTCTCTCGAGCAGCAATGTTCGCGGTAATTCCGTACGTCTTTATTTCTCGACTCCTGAGCTTCTTCAGAGAGCTGTCTTATTGGCAAAATGGTTAATTCGATAATTCGTGGGCCATGCATAAGTACCTTATGTACGGTTGTGGACATACAATACTATGGATATAATTCAACGAATCGATCAGCAGTCTCGTTGCAATATTTTTCAAACGAACCTACTTTGACGTTAAACCCACTCGAAAGAACTTAAAAAAATTAAATGAAACCATTAACTCAGCATCGACCCCGAGAATTCGAGCAGACGTTTCAGTATTTTCAAAAAAAAAAAAAACGCCGAGCCGTATTGCCGTCATTCGAGTTTTCCATGCCTTGCTTTGGTCGATCTATGAAGAGGTGCAGTTCGTCATTGAACGCTTTCTGAATGGAACGTTTTCGTTCTTTCAAAGCATTTTTAGCTTCTTCGCCACGAGACTGCCATTTTTCGTTTTTCAGTTTATATCCAACATGCAGTGAACATTCGAAAAATCGTAAACAACAACAATGTAAAGTTGATAATACGTATATTAATTTTGAATCATCGACATTCATCTGTCGCATAGCCTGCAGATTGTTAAAATTTTTCGACGTTGCATTGCAAATGTAACATCTTACTGAGGACTTCGTACCAGTTACAGTATTACAAACCTTTCCATCAATCATGGTAAAAGTTAATTTGTAACTCACTTTGCAATCTTTGCCGTTAATCACGGTCTGCAAAGGTTAAGTGTTGCAATTTGATCGTCAAAGACGCGCTTTTCCTCAATTGTCGATTTTCCGTTTCGGGTTTAAATTGAAGTCGAATCGGTCGACAATACCATGGAGAAGAAGACCTAGGGTTTTTCCAAATGACAGTTTCTGAATTTTCATCTTCGTCGTAGCCAATAAGTTGTAAGGGAACGAGGGAAGTCAGGAGAACATTTGAATCGGAGCTACCTTCTTCAGAAAATTTTTGTTTGTACTCCTTTTGTCCAGAACTTCCGTCGAACCCCCACTTAACAATGAGTATCAAATTTTTAAGTACATTGCCGCTCATTAAATCCAAAACATCGTTTTGAAGTTCCAAAATTCGTTTATCCGTGTGATGCAGAAGAGATTGTAATTTAACTTCGGCGCAGTTTTCAGAAATAGAAATATCTGGTGAATAACAAAGTTTTTTGCTCTCCAAAACGGTATTGTAACTAGGAAAAACTGTACTGTTTCATAATTGCGTGGTATGCCTGATATTCATATACTGCGACTTAGTTAATTTCGAATCAAGAACGAGGGCTAAAGCAGTGTCTGGCGACAATTTTGTTTCTGATTTGGAGGCCTTTTGCATGGCAGATATGTACTTCACTGCTCGTGTGGGAGATTTGGAGGTTACATCGTCGACGACTTTAGCTGCTGAGACAACTCCAGATTCGCGAAGAACCATTTTGGTAGCGTAGGAGAGCACGTCCGCTCTGTAACTCTCACGAAATTTCTGCCCTTTCCTTCCTTTTGAACGATCGCTCGATTCGGAAAAAGAAGTTTGGGGACGCCCACCACTGTGTCTTGATTTTGTGGAATCCACACTATCATTCGCATTTGCTTCTTGGTCCAGGAAGGCGACCTAGTTTTATAAATAATAAAATAAGTTACTTCATATACTGATACACTTACGTTAATTTCTACATAATTTATATTTACCGTAACGTTTATCGATTCATCCAACCAGCTTCTGTTATTTTTTAGAAAACGATCCTTAATGCGACAAACATTTCGCCATTTCGTTTTTAAATTGCAAATGACTTTTTCAACGCCTGTCGCGAACGTTCTTGGATATGGAACAAATGTGCTACTTTATTAAGTTAACGCCCAAAATTTCGATAAGGGTATCGAGATTTTTGTTCCATTTCTCATGCACGGCGTCAAACAGTTGTTGTCGTATCCACTGCACAACCTCCAATTTTAGTTATTTTTTTGAATTTATAAATTAGAATTATTTGGTTTCAGATATTGAAGATAGTCTAATTTTAATGAAATTCAAATTGGACACCATGTATCGGATACATTTCTCACACACCCCAGATATATCTACAGAAAAAAAGGCCCGCGGCGCTAATCCCACGAGGCGGGCTACGAGGCTCCGACCGAGTCGACATAACACTGCTTCAAAGAATGCGTGTTTTTGACCAATGGAGCAAAAAAGAGCACGTGATGCCAACGGTTTCACATTCTCTATACTTTTTCACACTAGGAATCGTTGAGACCTCCGTAGGATCTCCTGGGATCATAACTAATTCTCTACAGATATTAATGCAATTCAATAAAACAGAGTAATTTGCAGCACTCGTATTACATCATTAATATCGGCGCCATAAATTCCAAAAATTGGTTCATTTACAAAATTTACGTAATTTACATACCTTCAGGAACAATATCCATTTTGGTTCATTCGTTTTTGATGAAAATTGCAAAAACTCCAGACTCTTTTCTTGAGCGCTCGGAAGCGTGCACACACCACAGTCCTGCATGGGCTTTAACAAATGAACAATTACAAAACAATGTACAACGTATGCTCAAAATGTCCACCACCATTTTCGATACACGCACGACACCTTCAAATCCAATTTTCGCACTCGCTGGAAAATAACCGGATTTATCCTTATTTGATGGGCAGCCGTAAAAATTCGTTCTCGACTGTTTCACTCACTGATACTCAGATATGGTAAACATTTAAAAGAAGCAAGAAAAGGTGAAACACCTTAAGAAAAGGAAATAGTTGTACGCAAAAAAACACTCGGACACGGTCGAATCCAGATACCAACTGAATTGCGTATTGATGGTTGCTGGACACCTTAGTACCTCGTGTTAAGCGCTGCACCGTTGTCACATTGCTTGATATGAATTTTATCGAATTTTAAATTTACTATTACAACGCTAATTATTTTTTAGAATTAAACATAAAGAAGTTAAAAAACCGATAAACATTGTATTTTATGGTATTCTATGCACGCAGATACGTCAATGTTCCTTAATTAATCGAACTTTTGTACATCAAGTTGGAGATTTTGATAATTTTTTTCTCGGAAATGGTTGAGGTGTTTTTTTTTATTTTAATGTATTCTATTGTCTGTTAAAATTAAAGCTGTCAAACTTCTAACATCCTGTATATTAATCCACAAATGACCCCCCTAACAGTTTTAGAATATTTATTCAAAAATGACTTGATAAAAGTATTTCCCAACGTATCCATAGCTTTGAGAATATTATTAACCATACTTGTAACAGTAGCCTCTGCCGAGAAATCTTTTTCAAAAGGAAAGATAAAAAATTTCCTGCGTTCTAGCATGACACAAGATAGACTTTCTCATTTAGCTACAATAAATATCGGAAGTCAAATTACAAAAAACCTAGATATCCCTGATTTGGTTGAGGAATTTGCAAGAAAAAACCGAAAAATTATTTTTTAAATAATGATTTAAGATACTAATTGTATTTAGTTTTGTGTTACGTGTAAAGACTATTTAAGGGTCTGTTCTTAGCTCTTTTTACTGTTTTTTTAACATTGTTTGTTTTTTGTTTTCCGAAGGCAATTCCGTAATTTGATACATTATTGTCTAACTGATCAACGTCACCCATATACTGATTATAGCGTTTTATAACATTAGGTTGCGGAATTTCCACCTTCTTCTTTTCTTTTGCGGAATACCTAGCGCATTTTTGAAGCGGATTCACCCCATGTTGATTTGAAAGTATTGTGACGACACTGTTGTCATTCCATCGAACACAAACTGTATCATTTTGTTCACTAACTGCATAGTCCATTGCTCCCCGGACCAGCTTCTTCATTATTGTATTTGTTTGCAAAGGACATTTGTCCATCCGACCCTCTCGTACGGTTCCGGTGGCTCCAATTTTTCTTGCAAAAAGATTTCGAACTAATTTCGCTGAAGTAAAGAAATTGTCAAAATAAAAAGAAAAATTCAGATCTTGGTAATTATTTTGTAAAATATCTGCAAAATAGAGTATCACAGATTCATCTAAGCCGATATTTGTTTTTTCTGATTTTGTTTTTCGACCCTGATAGAGGTCAAACTGTAAACAGTATCCATATTTCAACGCTGCAACCCACGCTTTGTACCCAAAACGTATGGGTTTACCTCTAATAAACTGTTTACATCCATGGCGTCCATAATAGGGTACCATGGATTCATCGACAGCGACCTCAGGTTCAATTGGTGCATATCTAAGAAACTGTATGTTGAGGTCCTCTACAAAAGGTCGTATCTTTCCAAACTTATCATTTTCAGGAAGCTTATCATTATCTGCTGTATGAAGAACACTAGATATTTCCTCAAAGCGGTTGCGTCTCATTGATCCTGTTACGAGTACGTTATGTACATCCTCGCTGTCTTCCCAACACATTCTTCTTCTAGGCATTGGAACATATCTGCTCAAAAGCAGAATACCAATGAATAGATTCATTTCATTAGTAGATAATTCGAAACTGGATTTATTTTTTTCCTCGACAATTCGTGGTGTTAACATTAACTCAAAAAACTGAAGTGGAGAACTTTCTGGGCCAAGTGAAGGAGTGGAGGAGAGTGAAAACTATTTTGTTCAGTAGTTGCATCTCTAACGAGATCAGCATTCTCTACCCACTGTGTTTTTATATATTGGCTGTTCTTAGACGAACTCCGGTATCTCTGTGCTAAGGTAGGCAGGGGTATATTATTATCAGATGTTTCCTCAGCTTCTATATCATTGTCTTTGAAATAAAATTCAGATTCGGCAGCTAGTTGTCTATGATTAGCTTATCTGGATCGTTGCATTCCTCATCGTTAGTGTCGCAATCTGTGTTATCACCGAAGTCGTCAGGTGGCATTATGACAATTCCATCAGGAACAACATCCTCCGTATCGATATTTTCAATTTCTTCTAATAATTCGGCTGCTGTAAGTGGCCTTCTCCTAAAAAATATATATTCTGAAAAATCTACGGTAAGCCCAAGGGGTCGTTAACGACCCCCAAATAATTGAGGTTATATTTCTAACCTATTTTACATTTGCTTACCTACACCTAAAAACTACTGCATAATTTCCATACATGTCCTATTTATGTAAATATCATAAAATTATGAAAATATAAAATAGTTACTGACTTACCACTCACTGATTGGATCCATGTTTTGCCAAGATAAAATGCCAAATAAAATTCAATGATTTTGTAACCAAAACTCTTCGTGAATGACTGTAATCAAAATCTTAAAACCATAACTACGTCCATGTGAATATCTGGTTGCATACTTAACACTGTTGGCATAAATTAATGATTAAAATGGGGGCAGGAATGGGTTAACTGATTTAACAATCCTTTTCGAACCACCGAGTTAATTAATGATTCTACATAGACATACGGGGCTCATCTTGGCCAACTTTTTTATACCCATTGCATCAAACTCGGTTATTGGTTGTGAATTCGCTTTCAAAGTGACTGTACATATATCCAAAATTCATTGTGGTCATCCAATATTATT
>NW_019417798.1:0-1521 GCF_000390285.2 Anoplophora glabripennis
TGTTTTATAAAAGATTTCACATGATGAAAATAAAAACTGTTCAGAATATATGCATGACGGGACCGGAGTTATAAATAAATATTACAATCAAGAATTTTTAGAACATTTATTAAAAAGATATATCCCATATTTACCTCTCTGGTCCACATTAATTAATTGTGAGCGTAGTAGTAATGCCCCCGTAGAAAAATATTTTGGCACGGTCAAAAATGTTTTATTACAAAATCACCTAAGGCTAAAGTGTAGTCGGTTTATAAGAAAAATAAGGCACCATATACTGGCTCTACACAAAAGTATACAGTTACAGATTCCAAAAAGAATATTTTCTAAACGGAAACTAAATAAAATAACTTATAAGGAGACAGAAACAGAAGAAGAAGAAACATGGTGCAAGAAAACAAAACGAACCCACAACTATTATAAGGGCGCATTTACCGCAAAAGCTTTGTTGGCGCAAGAGAATAAGTATAAAACTCCAAATCGAAGCATAATAGCCTCAAATGGTCTCATTAACGATATTAAATATTACGAAACCAGTACAACAAATAATAGGTTATATGTTGTATCAAAAATTCAGGCCAGATCGAATATATTCGATAAATTAGCGTCAGAAAGCTACAGAACGTTGTCTCAACCAGACAAATCTAAAAATAATACCGATCAGTGGTTAGATAATTTTACCATTGTTTTTTCCTTAGAAATTTTGATAAAATTATATAGAAATACCAATATTATTGCGCTCTCCGATTACGAGGCAAAAATGCTATTTAATGAAGTACCCCTTCGGGAAATTCCAGAGTTAACAAAATATGAAGAAGTTATAGCTCCATATATATATTCCTCTAATCATTGGATTTTATTTCATATAGATTTGAAAAATGCAGTAGCCACATGCTATGACCCCAGTGGAACGAAAGAAAAATTCCTAAAAACAAAACTTGAAGATTTTAAACAATTCGTCAAGAATTATAATAAATTATTCAAAAGAAAGCTTAAAAACATAAAGTTTAAAGTAGAGAATAAGATCGAATATCCCCAACAGGTAGACAGTTTTAATTGTGGTACATATTGCATTTATTACAGTGAATGCATAATTAAGAAAAATAAATTTGATATAAATTTCGAACCTAATCAGTATAGGAAACAAATACAAAATCTAATTATACAAAACTCCCTTGATATGAGAAAAACATGTTTATTTTGTGGTATAGATGAGTCCGAGTCCGACATGTGTAATTGGGTTTTCTGTGAAATATGCACAAGATGGATTCACGAAGGATGTCAAAATGTATCCGTAGATAAAAAAAAAGAATACATTTGTGAAATCTGCCGCATATATTACACAATATCCATCAGATAATTATGTTTTTTCGAATGTTTTTTTATGGCACATACAAATTTCTAAAATTTCTAAATATCCATATTTTTCTCCGTATATTAATTTTATTATTTTACAATTATTATTAATATAATTAATAATAACAGGAATAATAATAATAATAATAATAATAATAATACCAT
>NW_019417798.1:2433-33598 GCF_000390285.2 Anoplophora glabripennis
GGTCCACCGCGACCTATCCAGCGATTAGGATATACCTCGTTTAAATGGTCCCTTACTGCAGCACTAAAGTGAGGCGGCGCCCCATCGTGCATGAATATCAGTGCATTTCTGGTTTCAAGATCAACATCTTCTAACAGTTGTGGTAATTGATGCACAAGGAAATCTAGGTAACGTTGACCATTCAGTCTAGGGGGTAACACAAATGGACCCAATAAGTAAGGACCAATAATTCCACTCCAAACATTAACATAAAATTGTCTTTGGTGCCTAGTTTCAATAATAGCGTGTGGGTTCTCATCAGACCAATAATGTAAATTATGGGAGTTAATAACTCCATTCCTCCCAAAACTTGCTTCGTCAGTATACAGAATTAATCTCGTAAACATAGGATTTTGCTCATGTCTCTGAAGAAACCATTGAGAAAACTGTACTCTTGCACGAAAATCATCAGGATTAAGAGCATGCACTTTTTGGATATGGTAAGGGTGAAGAAGCTGTTCTCTAAGGATTCTTGCAACAGTGGTCTTTGGAACATTGGTAAAAGAAGATAATGACCTAATGCTAACTGTTGGATGAGCAGCAACTTCGTCCAGTATATTTTCCTCTACTTCAACTGTACGTGCTGTTCGCGGGGCACCCCTGTTTGCAGTAACAGGAGCAAACTGACCTAAAGACATTAAAATTTATTTAATATCCATTTTGTTTAATAATAGTAATCGTATTTTACCAGTTTCTCTTAATCTTTGATCAATACGTTCGAAAGTTTTGCGATCCGGAATTCTTCTATTAGGATAAGAATGCTGATAAAATCTTCTTGCTGCCGAAGCATTACAAAGAGCCCACCCATACATTAAATGTATATCAGCATATTCTTCATTGGAATACTCCATATTTTATAATAAATTATGAGTTATGAGATGAGTCTTAGGCGGCGTTTCGTAAGTTAATCAGGATAACCGGTGGGTAACAGAGTGGTTTGAATTCGGTTACGGTTTGGTTTCTGTAAAAAGCGGTTATTTAGAAACGCTTTAGTTCGCTTCGCTGGACAGTTGTTGTTGATTGGATTGAGAGGAAATGTAATCCGAAATTTTTCCCATAATTACTCAACCAAATACAGTATTAATAGCAGATGGTTCACCTGTTAAAACTCCTTTTCGAAGAATATATGAAAAAATATCTGCTCCCAATAAAACATCTATCTTACCTGGTAAATGAAAATTAGGATCAGCTAATTTTAAATAGGTGATGCGTGACCAATTATTTATAGCAATATTATTATTTGGCATATCAGAACAAATTTTATCTAAAATTATGGCATTAATGTTAAAGGAAATATCTGATTTTTCCAAAGGAAATATATTTAAATTAATTCCCTATTTTGCGGGAGTGGACATTTTGTCTAAGCCTTGTATGGAAAGAACAGCGTTAAATTTCGGAAGTGCAAGTTTATTAGCGCATGCTTTAGTAATAAAACTTACTTGTGAACCAGAATCAATCACCGCCCTAATTGTGTGCAAATTACCAAATTTATCTAAAATATTTACTAAAGCAGTAGACAGTAACACGTAATTAAAATTAGGTATAACTGCAGAGAGTGTAGAAAGAGAAATATTTTCATTTATATTATGTATTAGTATTTTCAGTAGGCCTGGATAAATTTGCATTACTAATGCTTGCCTCAGCTTCATCATCGTTATCACCTGAAGTTACGTTGTCAAAATGCAATATAGTATGATGGCTTTTATTGATTTATGATATCTTTTATCAGAAGAACAATGACAAGTGGAATGAGATGTAGCGAAGCAATTTATACAAAAATTTATAGAAAAGAAGGGCATTTAAATATGATGTGATTAGATTTGCAAAATAAACAATTATTTGTAGAAGTTTTAGCCAGCTAAGTCTGTTGTCGACCTCCGGACACAGGTATAAAAGCAGTTTTACGAAGGTATTTAACAAAGTTAGGCGAACTGGTACCACCTACTTTAATCTTTTTAGATTTTGTAAAGGCCTCCAAACCAGTGCATTGTTTTGAAAGAAATGAGTATAGTTCTTGATATGTAGGTATTTCATTAGAAGCATAATGTAATTCAAAAGCCTTGACAGTATTAGAATCCAATTTTTCGAGTAATAAATTAATTAACATAAAATCCCAATGTTCTGTGTCATAATCCATTTTTTCTAATCCAGCTAAATTTTGTGCAAAACTATCTAACAAAGTTCTTAACATATTTGCATTCTCTGAAGTTAATTGAGGAGAATCATAAATATCTTTCCAATATTCTTGAGCAAGATCCCTTTTATTTGTATATCTTTCACGTAATAAAGTATAAGCAGGAAGATAACTTTGTTCAATAAAATGCACCCTTCTAATTAGCTCTAACAGTGGCCCGAATAAAACAGAAACAAGATAATTCAATTCATCCATATCCGCATTATCGGGATTATTGTGAATAGAGGAATCATACAGGTCAATGAAAGAAGGAAACTCTTTAATGTCACCGTAGAAACATTTTATATTAAGTTTTGGCATTTTTGCGTTACTTTTTTAAGTATGGGTAGACGACCTACAAGCTTGTTCTTTGAGTACCTGAACAAATTTGTAATAATAAACTTCAATTTCGTTCATTGACATGAAATTTTTACAAATTATTTTTTCTGCATCTAAATCAGAATCATCGCGTACAGCTAAAGCAGTAATAATATAGGCATGGCCTCTTTCAAAGCTTTCCTGAATGCTAAGTACATTTTTATAAGCTACAATTAAATTTGGTAGACTATTTTCATTTCCAGGAACACTATTAGCAATGTCATAAATAGCTTCCAGCTTATAAATATCTACTTGTCGTAGTGCACGTAATTTTTTAAGCTTCTCAGACATTATGTTAATTATTATGAGTAATTTCATATCGGTGGTCATATTATTAGCACGTCGCGCGTCGGGGAATGGTACAGGTTTTTTTTTGTATTTTGACATCCACATATAGGTTTAATAATTAAAGATAGAAAAAAACTTTACATACAAATGTACGATTTTTCTTTTATTTCTTTTGACATCACAATTTGCTGGCATAAAATATATGTTTAAATTTAAAAAATTATTAAAAAAATTAAAATTCATCCTTATTGAAAAAACAAACAACGATTTTTATAACTAACCTTTACAACATCAGGAGAATACCCAAAAACGAAATAACACTAAAATACCTAAAATTTTTACAAATCAACATACAACTAATTGTGATGATACAGTTGAAAATATGCTTTAATTTATTATTTACTGCATCAAAAACAAATTCAGAATTATCAAACATTTCGTTCTGTATTTTTTCTTTCATTGCTTGTAAATTTTGAAGTCTTTGATAATATATTTTGTTGAAGTGTCCTCACAAAAATATGTGTAAAGGACTGAGATCGGGGCTGTTTTCTGGCCACCTAAGGTTTCTAATAATATTTTTTAATGTTCGTTGACAGGATTCGTCCTCCAAAATAAATTTGCCGATATTCCTGAAGAACTTTTGCACATTATTGTTATTTGAATAATACAGTTTAATTATGTTTTATTTTAAATATAAATTCCATGTATTTTTAAAGGAAGGTTCGTTTCTGTCGTTTTTGTCTGATTGTGTGCGAGAGAGATAGAGTTATAATGTGTGATAGAGATAAAGAGACTTTGTCCTCATATAGGGTATTTCTCTCTCTGTTTCTCTCTCTCGCTGCTACTTCAGGAGTCCCTGGAGCTTCCCCAGCATTTTCAGGACACCTATATAGGAAGGGAACGTGTGGCCTTTTTAGCCTTTGTTATCGAGCTATGATGTCAGAACAAAAACGGTTCTTGCTCGTAACTCGGAAATGGCTGGAAATACAAACAAATCTCCCCTTGGTTCTGAGTAGAGCACTCGGTGGGTGACGCAGAGCGAGGTGTCACAATATATGAATGAAAAAAGAACAGTATTTGTTTGTACCTAGGAAATGACTCAAAGTATCAAAAAATCTCCCATGGTTCTGATTGGTGATCGAGTGAAAAACGTCAGAAGACAACATGCCGAAAAAAATCTGGACCAACGGTGTGTGACATCATAGAATAAGAAAGTGTTTATAACTCGAAAACGATGTGTTGAACCGAAAAAAATATGAAAAAATCCCCTCACACCCCTGGTTCTGATTGTCCCTTCTGCATTGAATGCAAAAGGTTCGAAGGCTGTATGTGAAAAATAAATTTCGGAAACAAGAGGTGTGAGGTGATACAGTAAAAAAGGTCTTATAACTCGGAAACGGCGCGTTGAATCGAAAAAATAATTAAAAAAATCTCCCCACACCCTTGGATCTGTTTGTCCGTTCTGCGTTGAATGGAAAAGGTACGAAGTCCGTATGTCGAAAAACAAAAAAGTTTATCAAAATTTGCAACAGCAGTAGCGAACGCATCATATTATCTCTGTAAGGGATCATTGATTGATGATTTGCTGCTTTTTTTAAAATAAATTCCCTATTCAACTACTCCTTAAGGTTCCAGCCATTTTACATTGTTTTTTTAACACCTTGTGTCACAAATATGAGCTACCAATGGCATCTATGATATGCAACACTTGTGTCAATAAATATTTTACCTAACTAAAGAAATCAACAATAAGAGAGCAGTACCCATCTAAGGATACACAACCTGTATAATACAATTTTTTTAAATATAGATGTTTTTATTGTACCAAACTGGAAGCCGATGCACAAATCTAAATTTCAAGTTTTTGAATTCTCCCATTCCAAGGTGATATAAAATAAATAATTAATTAGGTAAATTCATAGTTTTAATTCTAACTTGATTTATTTTATTTAGCATTTATCACAAATGTGATTTCCAAACAAAAGATAAGTTCCATATCTCTTTAATTACATAATTGAATACATCGAATTTATTTGGAAATTATCATTTGGCAACAAAGCCACCGCTAGAACTGCCGCCTATTACCAAGTAGAAGAGTTACCACGCTAAATTGTATAGCTGGAAATCGGCTAAGGAGAACCTGCATCAATTTTAGGCTGTAAGTAAATAAATAGCTGGCGATAAAGAGCGAGCAAAAACTCAGCGAGTAAAAAAGAGCTATTCTGACTATCACTTTATGTTATGTATAAAAATACTCGTAAACTAATTGAATTTGAAAATGTATTAAATAGAATTATAATTAAATAATCAATTATTGCAATCAATCAATGCAATTAGAAATGTAACGTATCTCTGCAAATTATAGCAAATTACGAGCCCTAAACCTGTTTATTTTGCACATATAAAATTGCTAGCAAAGTAATTAATGATGAATGCAAACTTGTACTCAATATTGCGTAATCTCCGCAAATGCAAAGGAAAAGCAATATATATCCGGCTCGAAGGACCAAATAATGTAGCNGCATAGTAAGTAATTAATGATGAATCTCAATCAAATGTAAAGGAAAAAGCAACATAGATCCGGCTCGAAGGATCAAATAATGTAGCATCACTACATCGTTATGTAAGGTGTCGATAAATTGCCCTTCTATGTTACATTGGCCGAGAACACGCAATCATATAAATACAAGTGAAAAGGGTAACGATAAAATTATAATCAATCAATCAATCAGTTAAGAATAAGTTGAAGTTAAAGACTCTTTCAAGTTATAGGATGTCGTTATTTATCTGTGTTATCTCATTGTGGATCTTTTGCGAGACGACTTTGTGTTGGAAAAATGCATATTTAACATTACAAAAATTGTTTATACTTCAGCTGTGAACGACGACACTACGCGCTCAAGCCAGATTGGAAAACTACCATATTGGCGGACGGACTGGGTTTCTCCGCGAGATCCGAAGCGGCATAATCGCGCCTCATCTCCCTTCGTTCGTCGCTTAATCAAAATTTTGCAACTTTATATTCGCGTTTTCAAATATATCTTTCTCCATGGACTTCTCACTGACATACGGCCATTTTATAAGCGAAATGGAGATTCAAAGAACCGCGAACGCAAATCGACGAAAATCTAAAAATCACGAAGAATGTCAGANAAAGGTTCTTAATTTATGCCTTTGGTTAGCGGTTGTTTTGTATTTATATTTGGGTGGTAAGAGCAACGATCGTGGGTTTCTCTGCCATGCTCTTTCCCCACAGGAGCTCTAGGTGAGCCTGGCACTCTCATTTTATGTTAAATGTTACATGTTTAATTTGAAGACTGTTGTACGTTGTATAATAAAGTTAGGTGTATTTACTCTGCTTTTGTTTTATATAATTGAACCATACATCCCCTCTACAAAGTTAGTAGCCAGCGCCTGTTGGTCAATAAAAAAATAAATGCACACAACGTAGGGATTCCTTATGACGATCACATATTTTGGCCACAACTACGTTTACTTATTTTTTGTCGAACCTAGGGTTGTTATACTACACCATCAAGGAGTGTTACAACAGTAACGTGAAAAAATCTGCAAGGGACCAAAGTTGTGAGGAGATAACTCGTGGTTCTTGCACTATGACAATGCGCTCAGCTTTGTCAATTCGTCAGTTTTGTACCAAAAATCAGATTACTGTCCTCCTTCACCCTCCTTACTCGTCCTCCTGGCTCCTTGCGATTTTTACTTATTTCCGAAATTAAAATCAGTGCTGAAAGGACACCATTTTCAGACTATTCATCAACGCAAATTTGTCAGTTTTTAAAGGCCATTTCAAATGAACTTATTTGGGACTGCTTTGCGAAATGAAAACATCTCTGGGATAAATGTTTGTACTTTGAAGGAAGAAAGAACCAGTAATGTATAAAATTAATAATAAAGTTTAAAAAAATAAACAGATATCGTATAGTCTTTCCCCGAGTTTCTCGATATAATATTTTTCTACGTACATTCAAAGTTTATCTACACTAACTATTGAACTACCATATTATCAGTAGGTATCAGGGTTAGTTTTTGAAAATTGTAATTTGTTACTAATCTACCAATTTATTTACCAATAATAATTAACAGAGGCTAATTGGTCATCTTCAGGCATGCGAAGCTTACTAGATTTTTAAACTGAAACGGAAGCCTCATAAATTTAAAAGTTTAATTTTGTAACAGAACTGCGTGGATTGCCATTATTATAATTAATTCAGTTAGATCTAGAAGGCACTGTACGTTTGAAAAAAATTATGAGAAAATTCAAAAAAACAAGATTAGAGGGATGATCTGGTTCTTAATGAATCACACTGTATGTTGCAATTATTTATACAAAAATATAAAAAATATAGTACGTTTTCTTTTCTATTGCATAAATAATGTACTTAATTTTTTAAAATTTTTATAGGATATTAACTGGATATATTTAATTTTGTATAAATATTCAGCGTGTCCCACTAGTGTGGGAAAGTCCAATATCTATGTTAAAATGAGGAACATATGGATTTTTCTTTTTACTGTGTTGCCACATTTCTCGGAATGTACAAATTAAAAATATATTCAACTATACAGGGTGTTCCACTTTTCCTGGACAGACACCAACTTTGGTTTTTTAAATGGAAACACACATTTTTTATATTTTTTTCGGATTCTACATCAAAAATAAAGGGTACTTTGTGTAGAATAGTTCTATTCAAATATTCACAGTTTTTGAGATATCTCGCTTGAAAGGTTTTTCTAGTCGATATTGGTTGCTTACATTTTCTGATACTGACAGGTTATACTAATAGCTACTAAGCCCATTTTTTTATCAGATGTTTAGTAAGGATGACTCTTCCGAATCATGCTCCAAAAACTGGCCTGCGTTATACAGGGTGACCAAAATATCATGTTAAAATTGCCAAATTAACAACAAATTATATACTAAAATCTTCCTCGAGAACCACTGTATCCATTGGTGAAAACAGCATGAAAATCAGTGCAGTAGTTTTTGAGTTTATCGCGAACAGACAGACAGTAGTGATAATTATAAAGAACAAATACTATTTACTCGCTTCGACAAAAATAGATAGGCAAATCAGTTTTAACATTTATTAGGTATACCAAATAGTTACTCACACCTCTGAGGGCAGAATGGCTAGACTTGGATTGGTTCTTGGCCATCTACTTGCTCGCAACATGCCCTCATTCAACAAGTTTCCAAGGTTAATTGTTCTTTACAAAATGGTGAGTGCGTTAGAATTAAACAACCCATAGAAGAATTGGAAGCAATGACCGAGGCAGTCTCTCAGTTTATAGAGAGAGTGAGCAAGATGGACATGGTAGTGCAAGGGTCAGTTCCATATGTTTAGGTACAGTTTTGAACTGGGCACTTTTCTTGTTTTAAAATCTATTGTGTAATGCTAACATATAATTGATTATAATTATATTTATAAATTTTATTCTATGAAATGAGTTAAATGAATATCCGTACCGAGGTTATTTTTGTAAAGATCTATTAAAAATATATATGTGACCATATAAAGTAATGCCCTATGTCCATACATATTTATCTTTCATAGTTATAGGGTGATTATTTAAATTTGAAAATTACTTTTGCTCTTTCTAACACACTTATAGTTGAAATATCTAAATATCCAAAGGTTTTTAAGATATCTCACAAAGTTTTCGAGAAAAATGGCAAAATGTGATCGAATGCATATCGTGATTCGTATGAAATGAAATTCTATGTGTTAATCGATCACAATTAGCCATTTTTCTCGAAAACATTGCATTTTACGAAAAAAATATCAAAAGACAACGAAGTTTCTAAATTCAATAGCTTCCTAATGGATCATTCATTTTTAATTTTAAAATTTGAAGAAATTCAAATATGCGACCAAATTTTTTTACCTCGAATGACAAGGGGGCCCACGAAAAAGCATATTGAGGGGTTTCCCCGCCAAAAAACATAACACTATCATTTTCCACATGTCATAAAACCCCTGTGTACCAAATTTATTGATTCTCGTACAACAGGATTCTGAGATATAAAAAAAGACTATTCTTAAGGGAGGATTTCAGGCGGCTGTAATTACGAAAAAGGAGGCCACTTGGCAAAAATAAAAAATATGGGTTCTCTAAATTTGTCTTAAAAATCTGTGACCAAATTTTGTTGCATTAATTTCGGAACACCCAGTATACGATCCACCTTTAAAAGAGTATACATGTCACTCATACTATCCATTTTCCAAAAAATGTTGATACAAAAAGGTATGTTTTTTGTGTACTGCCTGTCCCAAAGTTATCAACAAACAATTTAAGGCTACCAGCATAATAAATTTTAAGTAGGTACTTACTTTTTGCAAGAGAAATTTTAATTGAACTGCTAAAATATAAAATATTCCTTTTTTCTCAGAAACGGAGTTCATAGGAGTTATTTATTATATTTTTGGATGACTAATCTTCTTATGAGTAATGGCAAATATTTCTTTAAGTACCCCCTATATTATAAAGCATAAGCATAAGATTTTTGATTAGACAGAGTGTCAGGAAACTCCATTCATATATCTGGAAATTTGGAAGGATGATTCTACATATAAAAACATGAAACAAGTTCATTTTTAAAATACATTATCTAGCTAGCTACTTTTTTGAAATTTCGATTTAACCGACTTTTTCACATGAAAAGGTCTTGTAAAACATTAACTGGACCAATAGTAAAAAAAACGCTTTAAATGAAGTGGTATACACTTGCTGATTGCGTTTATACAAAAATATGAAATGAATGAATACGTATTTCTAATTTTTATCCGTTTTTTTAAATGTATAATCGAGGCCGCGTATGATATTGAGTAACTATGTACACACTAGTAAAAATGCAATCAATGCAAATAGCCCATTGGTAGTAATTCGTGAAACTAAATTTATATTGATATTTAAGCGGTTCCATAAAAATAAAATAAAAAGAATTTTAGCCTATTTTCATATAGAATCAAATATACAAATGGAATTACTGGACACACTGTAGAACTACCTGAATGGTATATTCAAGTAGAAAACCATATTAAAAATTCAAATTGAACACAAACGAAAAACAGCAAGTTAAATAGTATATTTAGTTTAGTTGCACTATATGTATATTTTCAAGAGATTAGATACACTACTCTAAAAGATACGAAGATATATTTTTAACCATCTCTAAAATGGTATTATACTCGGTATTATATCTGAAAGTTTGATATGACAAAATGATACTCAATATTTATTTAATTTTTCGGGTCAAAAAGTTGGTGTCTAGGTCTTTTGTGTTTGTCGGTCACGTCGGGTACATAGTCAACGGCTTGCCTGAGGGGGGGATTGTCATGTCTAGCGGCTACGTCAAACCGTTTCTCCGCGTTTTGTCTTATTGTCTGTGTAGCGTTTGTGTATTGTAAGTCTCGTAGTATGTCAGTGTTTCTTACGTACCAGGGAGCATTGGTGGCCGTGCGGAGGGTTATGTTTTCCATAGCCTGTAGTGACTTTAAATGGCTGTTTGCCACGTGACCCCACGCCGTGGAGGCATAGGTTAGCTGCGGTTGAAGTACCACCTTGATAAGCGTTCGCTTATTCCTTAAACTAAAGGTGTTTCCACCTTTGAGTAAGGGATAGAGCCTAGCCCTGGTGGTCTTCACTCGCGCCACCGTCTCCACGATGTGCGGTTTCCACGTGAGACGCTCGTCCATCGTCACGCCCAGGTATCGCGTTTGTCGATTCCAGGGGATGGGTTCCTGGGATAGTGTCAGTCTGTCGAGGTTTTGTGGGATTTTTCGTTTTGTAAAAAGGATAGCCGAACTTTTGTTGGGATTAATTTTGACTTTCCACCTGTTGCACCAGGTTTCAAGTTGGTCTAAGGAGTTTTGAAGGAGGGAGGCGGAATACTAGGATCTACGGATTGGGATGTGTATAGATGTGGGGACAGGACGGTGCCCTGGGGGACACCGGCCTCCATGGGACGGGTGGTGGAAAGGGAGTCTTGGATTTGGATGCGGAATTTTCGGTGGTGTAGGTAAGATTTTATGAGTTTGGTAAAGGATATGAGATATTGGTTGGTGAACATTTTCATCGGTAGGCCTTCATGCCAAACCGTATCGAAGGCCTTTGCGACGTCCAGGAAAACAGCACCAGTGTACTGTCCCCTGTTAAAGGCCGCCGTGATATGCTCGGTAAGGCGAAGAATTTGGAGTTCAGTGGAGTGATTGGGTCGGAAGGCGAACTGCTCGTCTGGAATGACTTGCAGTTCTTGGGAGTGGGTTCTTAGACGGGTTAGGATGATTTTTTCAACTACTTTGCTCATAGTCGGGAGCAGGCTAAAGGGCCGGTAGTTGGATGGGATGGTGTGATCTTTGTTGGGTTTTGGGATAAGGAGTAGTGACCGATTATCATCCGAACTCTTTTTTAATAATCGGAAGGTTTCGATTATTTCAATAATCGGATGATCGATTATTTTTCATTCGGATGATCCCGTCACTATTTCGTTGGCACTTAAACAGGAAATGTTGGTATTCCACAACGGATAACTTCATAGTTATAACCTCAAAAAAAGTGCATTAAATTGTAATGCTAGGAACAAACAAGGTAGACAGAAATACTTGCATTAAAATTTATTTATGAAATATTTGAAACCTATAAAACATCACAAAAGTCAAATAACCGTAGTTTAATAACAAAATTACTAATAATAATGGGAAATAAGATTAATGTTGTTCAAATGAATCTGTAAATACGAACGGCAATGTCAAAATTACCTTGCCTCGAAGCTTACCGCTTTCGCTGCTTGATGCGCTTGCATCTTAAAAATTATCGCGGATAAGATTAATAAAGCGAGATTGGCGTTTCTATAACACACACATTGTTCCAAATTTGTAAAAGTTGTGATTGTTCGAAATTTTACCAATCAGAGGCGTACTGATAATTCAGCGTGTACCAGCGATGTTATTCGAAGGGTTCTCTTTTATCGGTTCATATATATCCGAATTTTTTTTTCAAATTATGTTTTCATTTTTTAAACAAATTACTTGTTTAATGTGGCTTGTTCTCTAACAGAACATTTTTATAAATAAGGTACTCTTTTTTTCCGACTGCTAGCTCGATATTTGTGTGATATTAGATTGTATTTTAGATTTATAATTATAACATATTATTATTTTCTGATTAGCTAGATTACCAAATCGTAGTAAAATTCATGTTAGTGAATTGTGTAGTTAAAATCTGTTATAATTTTGTTTTTAGAGTGCATTTAATAGTATTAGTAAGCTGTTGTTGTAACCTAAATACATATTGGTTCACTGGGAAAAGTTGTTCTTTTCATTAAACAATAAAAAGTATTATTGCTTACTGCTCGTTTTAGTTAAAAGCCTACAGGACCTCTACCTGATAGTTAACAAAATCAAAATTACTTATTTCAAGAGTAAAAGCTAGCCGAACAAAGAGTTTTGCTAAAGTTTGTAATTTTTTTTCTCAAAAATTTACTAGCACCTGACAAACCGTTATTTTTTCAAACAAATATAAATAAAAGAGATTCTAAAGGCGTAATACGCGCCACGGCCCGACGAAAAAACCTCCTCGAGACACTTTTCCAGCGGAAAAATTACCCACCACCCGCGAATCTCACGACTCTGCTCGAAAAATAAGTCGCTTGTTCGCCTTGATTTATCCACATTCTGTCTGACCCTATTCCGCGGCAGACTACGGTCGTTCCGTCCGCGCAGACCGCCTCCTGTTTAACCCAGCCTTTAGACTGAATCATTTTAAAGGAAAATTATAAAAAATTAAAACAGACTTATTTAAAAAGTAAAATTTATTGTATATCTGTATAATAAAAAATAAAATATTTGTAAAAAAAATAATTTCATTTCTTAAACGGCAATTTCAAGTTTTGCATTTCTCGAACTTTGCTCTGAATTTGTTGCGTAATTATCAATCTATATTTTTCTCCTTGTCCCAATTCCTCCATTTCTTTTAACCAGTCTTCTCTATCCTTTATTTCTTGCATTACTGAAATTAAAAAACAACATAGTGTTGCATACATGCTAAAGTTCGTACCTTTTGTATGGTAGCTTTTTAAAAACGGTAATATTTCGGTCATTTCAAAGAATAAAATTTAATTTATGTAGTAACGAGCATTATAATTAATGTAATAAAGAACAAACAAATATACCGATAATAATTTTTAAGGGAACTGAATCCACATACGAGGAATATGTAACCTATATGTAACAAAGGTCCGCGGATCAACCGTACATCATAAAAACCAGGAGCGGATTGAGGATATTTATATATTACCTTTTAACTGGAAATTTTATTGAAATAGTATTAAAGGAAATAAAAGAAAAATAAAGGTTGCAAAAAAAAATCTGTTTCAACATCCAATCGGTATCCGAGTGAGGATCTTGTTACGATACGTGTCAAGATATCTGTACTTTTATACTTACTTGAATACTATTTTATATTAATCAAGGGAATGTAAAAAAAAAGAGTTGTCGTTTACTGACGTATGTCAATCATGCAAAAGTTTTGTAACATTGTTTAGCAGAAGAATAAATCTTATTTTGGTTTGCACAACGTTATATGCCCGTTTGCACGGTTTAGAATTTAAGCCAAGTTCAACTGAACTTGGTTCAATTTTAAATCTAGGATTTAATAATCAGCTTTTGCACCACTTACTGCCGATTGTAGATTAAATTAAACTGGGCTTTAGGAATACTGTTTAGGGATTTTATTATGCTGCTAACTTATGTCCAGTTATGTTCGGAAAAAAATAGAAGTCAAATTCTCAAACCAAAATTTTAATATGAGTACCATCAATGACATCTAACACTCTAGAAAATGATGCAATTTTATAGAACTCATGTTGCACACTAACTATTTCTTCTGGGTTTGGCATTTTTATGTATCTCTGATAAAGCCGAGCTATTGCAATTGATACTCGTACAATTATTCTGGACACTGTTGATATGTCCATCCCTGAAAAGTCTGCAATAGCAGACAAATTACCAGCACAAGCATAGAACCAATTGTTGGAGAGGAGATACACTTTTTTATTCCCAGAAATACAAAATCATGTTAAGAATAAAAGCTTTTTATAACTCCAAAATTCTGATTGCCAGTTGCATCGTGTTCATGCCGACGTGTTCGTAAAATTTACATATCATTTGGATATTCCAACTCCTCTTCAATTAAAGTTAGCAGATGTAATGTGGTCTCTTCTGTAAACCTAAATCTGTAGAAAAAAATCATATTGTCTAGATTATGAAATAGATGATTTCTAATATATCTAGAAAATCCAAAGTCTATAATTTCGTGAATATCAAAATCATCCAATACATCAAAGTCAGAATCTGAATCCATTTCAAAGTTCTCAATGATGTCTTAACACCACTCACTCATACACAGTCCACAGGAAAAGGAAGAAATGCATATTTAAAAAAATTATAACTAGCAGCTAAGTACTGTCAATAGTGTCAATTTATATTTTCTCATTAATCCAAGTTTAAGCGGTGAAATTTGAGGGTTTAAATTAATCCTAGATTAATACATAGATTTGAAACGGTGCAAACAAAATGTTATATTTTAATCCAAGTTCAGACATAATCCTGGATTAAACACTACGGTGCAAACGGGCATAGTGAACCTTCGTTGTTGGGATTCAGCGGGTAGCTGTTTGCGCCAACGCGAGTGAGTTGACAATACATAATATGAAACAAATGTGCTGTGAACACTCGATTAAAACTGTAAAACTGACTCTAGAGCCACTCATTCTCCGCACATCGTAAGTATTTGCAAATTCAATAAAGGGTGGGAGGAGAGAGGAAAGTAGAAGCCCATTGAATTTTAACTTTTATTTTTTAGTATTCAATAAATATATATTAATTCTATTCTTCAGGCGTTGTGATGCTACCGCAAAAAATCTATTTCTCATAATACCGTATGAAAATATAATACAACCCTGGAATGTACGATTTATTCACGGACCTTAGTAATAACATCGGTAATAACATACATATTAATATACTTACACTGATCAAACCTGTTAATTTCTACCTCATCGTCACCTTTATCTTTTCCCTTCAGCACCTTGGCCTTCCTAACTTTGATCTCTTTATTGTAAGCCATTTTGTCCTGTAACTTTTCCTTCTCCTTTTCTCTATCGACCTTTGGATGTATCGGATAATATTTGTCTCTTTCGTAAACCCCTGATTTGATGATCGTGTCCCTGGATCTCCTTTTGGAGGACCCTGGCCTTATGGTGACCAGAGGCACGTTCAATTTTGAGCCCGAGGAAATTTTTCTCGCTGAAGGAAGGGGCTCGCCGTTTCGAAGGTAGTAGTTGAGTTTGTTCCTTTGCATCATGGTCATCTTACTTTCGTCCATTAACACTGGAAAATTTATATATAGAGAGGACGATTTTTCATTTGCCATCATTGGCTTTCTCGTAGAAGATGTAACCGAAAAAAGTTGGATAAGTTAGAAAAGCAGATGTGTATGTATTTTTGAAGAACTATAAATTTTCTTTCAAATTGCTTTGAAAATAATAGATATATAATTTTGAGTAAGAAAAAAAATAAATCGCGAAACATTATGCATCTGGAAAATCCAGAAATGCAAAAATTCATTCAGTAACCGTAAGAAAAAAGTGCTTCGTGACGTTTCTACGAAAGTAGCAAGCTTATATCAGAATATTTCGAGAACTGAGTAAGCATCTTGAATCTTTTTTATATTCAAATGTATGGAGAGACGCAGCTTTTTCTAGTGCAACCTACTTTTTATCTCTTGACGACTTAACCGTCAGTGGTGGGAAATGTCCACCTTTTGCGTAGTGTCAATTTTTAAGCGACCTTTTATCGGTTATGCTGTATATTATACTCGTACGTCATTGAAAATTTATATTTGGTTATTGAATAGAAATTTGCTTTGCCTAGAATTTATTTAAAAATGTATTAGAGATCGATATGGTGACACAACTCTAGCCAATTCAAGTGAATATGAAAATAGGAAAATATGGAAAATTTAACAATGTATGGTGAGTCTAAACTTTCAAAGTGTAACAAATATTCGGTCGCGACCGCTGGGCGAAGGGATGGTCCGATCGGAATTTTGGTATAATTGTGTAGGTCTCTGCATCACTAAGCTAGCAATGGGTTGAAAAATGGTTAACCTTTACAATTTGGCTGTTTTTATAAGACTAAAAAGGAGTAAATAGTAAAGTTATAAATAACATAAAATTGTTAAAGACAAGAAAGCGAAAATTTGTAATAATTACTTGGTAGAGTATTGTTGACGTTTTTGGTGGTTCTTAGAGTTGTTTTGTGGTTCTGGGTGGAAATATCTATATACTTTATATGTTTACTATACTTTTGAAATACATGTCATGACAAAAATAACGTTGAGTTTATTTTGATAAGTTGTCTGTTAAGGTGTCACTTGTCGGTGTTTATATAAATTCATAAATAAAATCATTTATATTATTTAATGAACTGTTTTGTTTCCGTGTCAACAGTTTGCTGTAATTATTTTGAAATTTGAATCAAAACATCAATTAATATACATATGCAGAATAGTCATGTCGATCAAAACCTGTTAACATCAAAATATTTTTAATGATATGTGTGCAACAATCGATTTATTTTCAGAAGCGTTATTTAAATTTTGTTAATTTTTTTAATAAACTTAAATTCATTATTTGTATTTCGATTTGGTAAAGCTGTTATAAAGTAGTAAAGTAGTAGTAGTAAAGCAATATAGCTCTGTCAAAAGAAACAATAGACCTTTTTAGTGACGTCACATACACAAAATAATAGGCAACCCTATAGTACACATTGTCATGAAGAATTTCTCATTATTTTTACTAGATCGATTTTCGACCTTATGTACTTTGGACCAAAAAAAATAGCCTCTTTATCATGACCTTAAATATCGCGATATTCTAGTAGTAGGTACTAGAAATATTTAAGAAATTTCAAACCCCAAGTGACAAACTAAAAGAATTATAGAATTTATATTTTTAAATTTATAGAAGAATATTGACTTTTATGATAATTAATAAATTAAAATTATATCAATGTTACTGAGCATGCTCATTAAAGATAATTTAATGTAAGCGAAATAGCCTCGCAACAGGATACCATTCAAGAAAAGTTCGGTTCTGATTAAGAGTACGTCTACAATAAACCACTCGAAGAAAAGAAAAACAGTCGATAAACAGACTGACACAGCAGAGCACCAAGAAAAATAATAAAAAAAATACTTCGTAGAATTAGAAAATGCCAAGATTAAACAAAAGAAGAGGAAATACGCTAATGATGACAGCGATGATATATCAACAAGATCTCACCTGCGTATGAGGCTATTTTTCTCGAGCATGCGCATTAGTTTTTACTTAATTTAAAGAATTTTTTTACATCGATTTTTGTAAGTTTTAAATAACGAGCGTTCAAATAAAAACGTGGTCAAGTTGGTTCTGAAAATTTGGACGTAGGGCGTAGCGTATAGCAAATGAACTTAAACGTCATCTGTCAAAGCGCTATATCGCCGCTATCAATTTGAATATTTTCGTTTTAAAAAGCGTTTAAAATGGTGTTTTCTCAAGAACAAAAAGTGTTTATCATAGAGTCCTACTTTAGAAATGGACGCAAGATTGATGGAATATGGAAGTATTCTATTGAGGAATGTTTCATAGAATTTCAAAATCAATTTCCCGGCGTTGTTGAGTACAAAATTTTTCAAAGTGCAGTTCAGCGTTGTGTTAATGTTTTTCGTGAAACGGGCAGTGTAACAAGAAAAGAAGGAAGCGGCCGACCTAAAAAGCGGACTGAAGAATTAAAAGAAAATGTCCAACAAATAATGGAAAATGCGCCAAGAACTTCTGTACGTGTTTTATCACAAATGGTGGGAGTATCAGTCGGTACCTGCCACACAGTGTTAAAAAAAGATTTGCGTTTGTTCTCCTATCGTTTAACTTGTCAGCAAGAACTTCATGAAGTTGATTTTCCGCGACGGGCTGTATTTTGTGAATGGTTTTTAAACAACTACGGTGAACTTCATAATATCACCTTTTTTTCTGATGAAGCCTGGTTTCATTTAAGTGGTTACGTAAACTCACAGAATATGAGAATGTGGTCTTCTGAAAAACCAGATAACTTTTTTGTCGAGGGCCCTCTACACGCTCAAAAAATTGGAGTTTGGTGTGCTCTCAATCGAAGGAGGATTTATGGACCTATTTTTTTTAATGGTACTCTTACTGCGCAAAGGTATAGAGAAGAAATTATCGCTCCTTTTGTTAACCAGCTGGAAGAAAACGAAATTACAAACTTTTACTTTCAACAAGATGGCGCAAGGGCACATACGGCAGGCGAGACGATGAATATGTTGAGGGAAGTTTTCCAAAATCGACTAATAAGTCTCAATGCTGAACATGAATTTCCACCGAGGTCATGTGATATTACGCCGTGTGATTTCTTTTTGTGGCCTTACCTTAAAAACACTATTTTTGAACTGCCTATTCCTGATTTAAACCATCTGCAGGCTCGACTTATAGACAAGATTCGTGAAATTAACAATACCCCGAGCATCTTAGAAAATGTCTTTAATTCTTTGAGGAACAGGTGTGAAAAGTGCTTGGAACAAGGAGGGGGACACTTTCAGCAGCTGCTTTAATTTATTGTTATAACAAGGAGGGGGACACTTTCCGCAGCTCCTTTAATTGTTTGTTATTGTTATCACGATTATTCTTTAAAATAAAGTTATATAGTCATTAACGTTATTGAAACTGACAGCTGCTATACAGCTTGTTGAGAAATGAGGTTAAGTTGGTCGCTATAAGCTACTCCCTACGTCCAATGTGTCAGAGCCAACTTCGACCACGTTTTTATTTGAACGCTCGTTACATTAGTGTATCTATTTTACGAAACACATGTTGGCTGTTCTTAAATACTTCTAAATACTTGTAAATATAAGTTAATTTGAAATTATTCATTTCTGTAGTATCTATGTAAATTGTAAACAAAGGTCAGACTCGATCTATATAATTTCAACTATGGCAATTTGTTGCGGCTTGCTTAAATATGTGACGTCACACTAAAAGAGTCTAATATAATATATCACTCATTTCAGATTTTTCTCTGCGTATTGTGAATTTATCCAATTTATCTAATTTAATGCTCTTCAAATAAGAATTTAAGAATAAAAATAAGGAACCGACATTCAAATTTAACAAAATCATGAATAAGACAAAGATGATAATTTTTAGTAATTTTCGTAAGACTACAAGATCCTAGAGCATATACTACTGGAGCCTAGATAAATGATGTACTGGAGGCAGCATCTCAGTGGCTGAGAGTGTAACGGAGGTTTAGAGAGAGAGAGGTATAGGAGGGTATATGCTGTCTCTCTCTAGCAGCGACTGCATGTTCCTAGAGAGAGATAGCATATACGTTCCTATCAAAGACCTCAGAATGACTAGACAAGTAATTTCCTATGCATTGCAAAGGAATTATTTTGATTTTCCACAACTTTTGAGACATCCTGCTATTAAACAAGGATGAAGATTGTTCTTTGTTTACTAGGGAACTCTTAACCAGTGGCGTGTGTGTTAAAAAGGGTGATACATTTTAATATTTGTCTAATTTATATATACTTACCGATTTCACACCTAATTTGGTTTTAAAATAATATTAATGACTTCTTTTTTAATTAAATAGAACCATGTTTGTTTTACTCCAATAAATTTTACTTACTGCCGAAAAAAAGTAATACTAGTTACAACAATCTTTATTTTCTCAGTAACAATACACATCAATATGTTAAATAATACTAATTAATAAAAGTTTTTACCAGTTCAAATAGGAATCACAAAGTTACAGTTACAGTTGCATATAGTATGGTAGCTATACTATACTTGTATACAATAATATGCATATCAAGTAGGACAATTAAGTGATAAATGAAAGAGAAATAGTAAATGGGGTTATTACACATATTTTTAAGTTCTTTAATTCTTAAAACAGATTTATTGGATCTAATTTGTTATGGTGACAATTGCTACAAAGTGATCCCGAATTATGTGCAAAAAATTGTTTATACAATTTTAATAGGGGTCCTGTATTTTGACTAAACGAACTTGGGAACTCAGGAACTGCTGTGTCCTTAAGATAAACTCGGCCACCAGGTCTTATTAAGAAATCACTTGATGTGAAGTGATCTGAACATACAACACTATCTTTAGGACTATTTTCCTTTCCTATACAGCTCAAAATGCGAGAGAGCCAAACGTCTCGGCGTTCAACATTCGAAGGAATCCTAAAATCAAATTACCTAGGTATATTTCCTTTTAAATAATGTTGCCTTTGCAATTCATGTTACTTTTTATTTAACCGTAACACACAATTCACGTTTTAAAAAAATATTTTATATTTTCAATATTATTGCACTGAAAATTTTCTATTTCAAATTTTGTTTTAAACTACCGTCTGTTATCTGTTACGCCCATGGTAAATCTACCTACCTGTGAAAAGAGCGATTGCCTCCACTTTTAAAGCGAAATCTACATATAACACAATATTTTCCCATTGTCTATTCACAAAAACAATAAATTCTGCCAAAGAAACTAATAATCCACGGTAAACACAACGTTAAACTCAGTAAGCACGCAAAGAATTAATGGCGGCCGACAGTCGTAAACAATAATAAACATCTAGCATAGAGCAGGTACTGCGCGCGCACCTTACCACATGTCTTTAGCCAATAGGAGGCTGAGTTCTCAAAATATTTACAGTAGAACAAAACAAACCAAGACAATGCACTGTCTATCCTTTCTGAGGTCGTTGGTTCCTATACTCTCTCTCCCCCCTCTCTCTCTCTCTCTAAACCTCTGCTACATAAAATAAGAACAACTTCCATAAGTGTATAACTAAAAAAATATAGATTTTTTTAGTTATATAAGTACTAACATACCAAATTTAATTAAAATTTCAGAGTTATTTAAAAAAAAACTTGAAATCATATAACTTTGACTCCAGAAGCCCATGACATTTACTCAGAATATTATAACACCTTGTATAAAAGCCTATATATATTATACGTATATTTAGTAAACTTATACAAAATCCTAATCACCTCTTGCTTACATTCCCCTCTTCATGCTTTGTTTCTGTGTAGACCTCTGAACTTGGCAGTATGAAGGTTATATTTATTTATAAATTATAACTGGTGTACATTATGTTTTACAAATGAATAAAATTGTTCATAATGTTGTAAACGTTCAACGACAGTTGCAGAGTCAAATGCTGTTGAAATACCAAAGTCGTTTGAAGGAGAGTAAAAAGTGTCATGAATAATGGCAGCTTTAACCACTTATACAAAACTACCAACATTGTTGTAAATTGTGCTCTGTTCCTAAAACGAGGAGATAAACTAGGTACTTTCATAAAGACATTATAACCTTACACCCGTTACTCATTTACATGTCGCCAAATGAAATGACAAACGACATCGCAAAACGTAATATTTCAAAATAAGTAGGTACTTACATTTCAAAAATTTATGGGTCTCGGGGCTGTAGCTGACCTTGTGGGCATGCAAGATTCCCCCATGGGCCACATTGCGGCTGGGCCACTCCATTTCAAATTATTGTTAATATTTGATGTGTTAAAACCGAAAGGGTAGTCCTAATAGAACCCCAAATGAAATATTTGTCAGGTCTTTACCATGGCAACAGGAATAATGGAAAACAGTTTGGATGTTTTATAGAAGTCGAGAGAGTACGATGTGGAATCGATATCTTATATGGTAACGGACTACCTTTATCAACAAAACGATTTTGAAACAAGGTTAGACCAGTTGCTACAGGTTTTGAGTTGACAGAAATTCCGAAGTGCACAATATTTTGCAATAGCAGCAATGGCATTGTATGAGATTGTTTGGTAATTTTATTTCTGTCACGGTGATGACTATGCCCCTGTGCCTCTTCAACTTTAAAATATCTGTAACTTCGCTTAGTTTTTTCCCAAAGATGTAGCGTGAAAAAGAATCTACCATACATTTTTTAAGACCCCGTATAACATAAGTACACTCCAACAAAAGCACCACTGTGTTTTAGGTCATTTAAGCTCAGGTGGGAAGAAAATGATAACAAATTGGTCCCTTTAAATATTTTTAGTTCGAAACAAAGACCAAGGCGACCAGGCCCGGTCTGGNGATATCTTATATGGTAACGGACTACCTTTATCAACAAAACAATTTTGAAACAAGGTTAGACCAGTTGCTACAGGTTTTGAGTTGACAGAAATTCCAAAGTGCACAATATTTTGCACTTGACTAGTATTTTGCTAATAGATGAGAGGAAATAATATTCTGCATGAGAGCGGACCGAAAAAATTCGGGAAAAGGTCGGAAAACTCCGAAAAAACTTATTTAGCTTCACAGTTTCCTTCTACGTGCTATATTTTGCAGGGAAAAATAATTCCTTCCTTAAGATAACTATCAGCAGTAACGAAACAAAAAATTTTAATTTTAGACAATTTTACAGTGAAAAAGTATTCGTGTATTATTTCTATAGGTTATTGCGCGGTTTTGAAGTATCTAACATACTTTCCAGTATAAAGAGTTGACCTTTATATATATTTTATAGGAGCCTGCTCAATAAACCTTTCTATCACACCATTTAAGTTGAAACGTCTTTTCAGTATTTTGCTTTATATTATTATTATTTATTATTATTCATTTTTAACTTTACACAGTTTTCTGTAAGAATACCGTATATCAATAGCAGCAATGGCATTGTATGAGATTGTTTGGTAATTTTATTTCTGTCACGGTGATGACTATGCCCCTGTGCCTCTTCAACTTTAAAATATCTGTAACTTCGCTTAGTTTTTTCCCAAAGATGTAGCGTGAAAAAGAATCTACCATACATTTTTTAAGACCCCGTATAACATAAGTACACTCCAACAAAAGCACCACTGTGTTTTAGGTCATTTAAGCTCAGGTGGGAAGAAAATGATAACAAATTGGTCCCTTTAAATATTTTTAGTTCGAAACAAAGACCAAGGCGACCAGGCCCGGTCTGGCTCTTTCAGGGGCAGTCGGAAAAAATCGAAATCGGGGCCTATTTGGTTTTGTGTGTTATTAGGGTGCATATCGACTGTCCCAAGGAAAGCTGTCGTATCTCAAATTTGGTTATACCGAGATAATTGCATTTGAATAGTTGAGAAAATAATAATGTTCATTATTTTTTTTATTACAAGAGCTAAATCGTTCTTCTTTAACAAAGTAATTATTGTTCAGGTCATAATTAATTATTGATGATCTAAATAAAATAGTTTAGGATAAGAAAAAAATGGATTTTAAATGAGTTGCTACAGTTTTCGTCCACAAAATTTTTATTGAGAAAACTTGCTACATTAATAAGGTACAGAAAAATGAAAAGATAGAAAAATAATTGTTAATAATCAATAATGACAATAATGACAGGAAAATTTATTACGATTCAGAGTCAGAGTCATCTTCTTGGTCAATATTACTTTCTTCCTGGTGGTCAGTCTTACTAGCAGGACGAAGGGAGTTGTAAAATCCATTATACATCGGTGGTATCAAATTAGCCTTACACAGACCCAAAAGGCCGCTTAATTTTTCAATCAATTGGCAGCAAACCTTGATACAATCTTGAAAATTGATATTCTCCAAAATTATACCTACACAAAAAATACTTTATTGGGAGACTGGATCGCAATGGATTTCTCTGATTTTGATGATTTTTACAGCTTCTCCAGTAATATCTTTTTACCAATTTTGTTTCTTTACCATTGGTTTAAAAGTTACAAAATTTTCTTGAGACATTTATTTTACTTTGTACTGTGGCCAATTTCAAGAAAACGGTGTGTTATTTCCAAATCCAGTCATTGATGGATAAGCAAACATCGCAAAAACAAAACGATTACGGTCAGAATAAAGAATAACCTTTCGTATGCCATTTTCTTTAATACTTTTTAAAAAGATCCATAAACAACTTCCAATTTCATCCGGTCCTCTCTTCGATATTTGCTCAAGCCATACGTAGCAATAGCCTTAATTGCTGCCTAAATCATAAATTGTAAAGTTGTATGTTGCGATTTTACTTTTATAATAAAAATCAAAGCATGCTGTTATTAGAGATTTATCAATGTCTTTCAGATTTCGAACCGCGATTTTGTTTAAATTATGATTATTATAATCATCTTCCATTTTTTCTGTTCTCTTCTCAGGATCTGTATTCTTATAGGCACCACACACGGAACACTGATCTTTCTTTGGCTTAAAGAAAGTTATTATTAAATTTCGGATTAAGTTAAGAGTATCCCTGTATTGTCTGAGTGTAGCTACTGCATCCCATTTTTTGTTGTTTTGTATATTCTAAATAGGTACCTACATTCTGTGCATTCGTGAAATACTCAAACCTTGTTCCAAGTACATTCGTTTTGAAAAAAAGTTTTATGTGTTCCATTTTCCATAACGTTTTTTATTAGAGCATCCGGGTTCATATGCAGTCTAGTATTGTGTTTTCCTCTTCTGTCCCGTTCTACAATACCACCTTCACCAATTTTTTGCAAAGCGGCGCTTACAACTGTTTCAGAAATTGCAAGCGTATTTAAGAACATCGTTTTGCAAATTTGTTTCTCATTATTGTCAATGACAAACTTATCATGATTGCGAAAAAAATTCCTTCTGGAATATTTATTATGTACAGTACCTAACCTGCTCTTTTTCTCATGTAGTACCTAACCTGCTCTTTTTCTCGTGTCACGCACCTTACAAGAAAATCCCACTGCCGAGTATGATCTCCAAGGTTCCAAAATTCGTCAAAAATGACTTTTCTAGCTTCTTCATTTATTTTTTTGTTGCATTTAAACCTATCGACCCGGGATACAGGATACAGGAAATCAATAATAGTTTGGACATAAAAACATTAAAAAATTTGAAAGCTCTCGGTTATTTTTTATATTCTCATTTTTTCTTCCGAGCACATAGCAAAACGGCTATAGGGTAAAGGGTTATTATAAGGTTAAAAGACTTACAGTTTGGGAGTTATTAATTTTACTCGTTTTTCCTCCAGGCCCACGGCCTATAGATAAAGGAGTAATTAGTTTAAAGAGCTTATGTTTTGAAATATATATTTATTTCTCTCTTTCTTTTCTGTAGGTACACTGTTTATAGGGGTAAAGGGCAAAATAATAAAACTTGTGTTATTTTTTTGAGTTGGGAAAATCCCATTTCTACAAAAGATTCAAATTTCATTTTTATGTTCTTTACAAAAAATTTTCTTATACTTTTGGAGCCTCGTTAGTCGTTTGGGGGCCTATCTGCCAAAATAAGTCGGGTTTTGCCGACTGCCCGAGCTGGCCAGACCGGGCCTGGAGGCGACAGAATGTTGGAGAATTAATGAAAAATGGAATGATTTACGTCGCTACTAGAGGATTGATACACGAAAGAAAGTTTTAGTCTAAAAGGTAGGTTTGCCAGATGTCTGCAATTATGATTACTAAATCAGACAATTCGATGGATATCTAAATGATTGTAAGTTTAGAAGAGTTACAATTTAGTCAAGATGAAATAGTCATATTTATAAAGGATACATCTAATAATAAACCTCTAACTTTTATTATTGGCAGTAAATTGAAAAATATTATTAAATATGATTGAAATTTATAGAAAATAGACCGCTCTTATACCTATAGGAAAATTCCAAGCGGAATTGATAGATATCTTGGGTTGCCCGATCCACAGTGGTTAAAGAGTCATAATTTTAGGCAGTCATCTGCAACCATGCATACAGATGTAGGAGGAGAGGCATTAAAATTGGATGCTGGCACAATCTTACCTATAAGATCTTTTATTGCACAATCTCGATATAAGGGTCATCTTTAACACAGGAAGTTGTATAAAAAACTGTACGTTTTAACACGATTATAGATAAAAACGTGATCAAATTAGTTTTTTTTGCATAAAAATAAACTGATTTAGATCAAAAATATGACTCATTTGTTTCTGGAAGTCCTGTATAAAGGAATAGAAGAAAACTAATAATTTTCCTTTTATAGACTATCCGAACTTGCAAACACGTAGTTACATCTGCCTGAGGAAAGTGTACAATATCCGATAAAACTAATTTAAAGTCCATTTCAGTACGCCCCAAGGATTTGCATAAAATCCTTGAGTACGCCCTACATGTTTAACGGTTCTATTTTTAAACTTCCGCCGAGTTTTTGATTTTCAACTAACACAAGAATTATTTATCATTGCTTTAGGAGAGTTCGACAGTTAAAAAAAGTTTTACCTTTAAACTTTCAATTGATATCCCGGCATGTAGTAGCATAATATTAGTAAATATGCTACGCATTTCGTGTTGTGGCGCTGATTGAAAATATGTAATTTTTTTAACTTTTATTATAATACATTTCACATATACAGGGTGCTTACTAAATAATGAACCATACTTTAAGGCTAGCTTCCTTGGACCCGAGAAAGTAGATTTTTTATTTCACTTTTTTACGAAATTTATTTATTATTTGAGAAATCTTTATTCAAATTTTGGAAAATTAGGTTTTTTGTATTATAAATACGAATATCTGCTTGTTTTGTTGCGATAAATATACAGGGCGTTCTGAGCGTGCTTACCACTACATTGTTCCCTTTAGATTTTTTATGATCGATATTTTTGGAAAATGATAAGTTATTTTAAAACAGCATTCGATTTGATTTAAAAAAGGTATCCTTGTTGCATGCCGCTGAAATGCACCGTTTTACTTAAAGTAACGTTTAAATTTATTGCTGCAAATTACCTACTCTAAAATTTCTCAACTTACGACTATTATTGGTCTAGTAGATAACTGTCCTTATAGTGTCAAATCCTGTGGAAATTCTGATATATTTGTACAATGCCACGACACAGCTCACATAAAGGATGTCCTCGGTCTCACCATGGATATTTAAAATTAAATATAGTTCGTAGTCTGCTATAAGCTAAAAACCAATCAGAATCGCGCTCGCGCATTGTATACATACCAGTGTACTTACCTTATAGCATATACTACTGGAGACAGCGTCTTAGTGGCCAAGAGTGTAGTGGAGGTTTAGAGAGAGAGAGGTATAGGAGGTAATCTTCTATCTCTCTCTAGCAGCACGCGATTCTATGTTGCTAGAGAGAGATAGCATAGATAGTGGTAACTCCTATACCACACTCTCTCTCTAATCCTCGGCCCACTGGGACGCTGCCTCCAGTAGCATATGCTCTAAGGTACTTACTGATTGGACAACTCAAACCAAACGCATCCGTTTTCTTATGTTCTGTGATCTATGCCAGTGGGTGTCTTACTCTGTAATCTGTGATACTGTAGGCAAGTTCGGTATTAACATCTAGACGCTCCAGATGTGTTTTGTTCTTTTCTAATTGTAGGAGATAAAAAGACAAAGAGCTACATCTAGAGCCTCTAGATATCAATACCAAACTTGCCTTGTGATTGATTTGAGGTTTATGGAGCACACCCAGTAAACGTATACAATGTATATCTGGTTGCATAATGAACAACCCAATATTTATTAAGAATTTTTGAAAACTAATACACTCTGTGATGTGAATTTAGTACTAAATAAATACGTCAGAAACATCAAATAACGAAATAACACTGCGAAAAAGGAGTAGAAAGGACACGGCGGATGTTATTAATTCTATTATTGATTAATGTATTGGTGCGAAATTAATGAAAAAAGACGTTTCTAGTGAATATTTCCTTCTAACAATGAAAAATAAGTGTAACAACTCATAAATAGGATAAATTCGTACTGTGAAAGTGGAAAAAGTGTAATTCCTTGGTACGGTAAAAACTACAAAACTGGACGTTGGCTGGGGTAACAGGTGAACCGGCGAAATCGGCGGCGGCCATCTAAGGACCAAGTAATTGTGTGTGTGACTGTAAGTACGCTATATTTCTTATAATTATGGTGAAATAATTATTAAGACGTACTGACTAAATGACTAAATCTAGTTAAAACTTGTTGATTACGTGGCGAAAAGCTTATCAAGCCAGCGGTGTACTGAAGAGCATAGAAAAAATAATATACAAGATGGAACGAAATCTCCCTAAATAATCCACTAAACCATTACCACAGCGCCTCTGGTGATTTGGAAGCCTAACTAATGCATAATGTAGACAACCGCAGATATGTATATGTACATTTGGTTGCCTAATTTAAGTGCAGTATTTATTGTTGCCCATGGGTATTATTATTAAATATTTTTCCTTTGTATTTAAAAGTTTAAATATATATTAAAGTAAAGAAATCTACCTTGTTTAAATTGTCCATACTTTAATATATATATTTAAACTTTTAAATATAAAGGAAAAGCATAAACATACCAGAACCCCATTTGTTTAAAGGAATAAAAAAATATTTTATGAAATACAAAACAATTTATTATATAAACTAGAAATGGTTCATTACAACGGAAAGGACATATTTAATACTAAGACTTACTTATCTAAATTATTCTGAGTAAAAATATGTTATGTACTACCAATTTTCTTATATTTACATAACTTAACAAATTCATAAGATTGTTCCAACAGCTGCAGGCCATTTTCAAATTGTCGGAACTCAAAATGAAGTTATTTTATGGCCAGAGATTAATCATAAAGAATATAATTATGTCCAAGCCATGCAATCTTTATTTATTAATTAATATAATTAACTGATTGAAATAACAATTTTACGAGTACCAAGTAAAATGCAGAGAAACTACTGTTGTTTATCTACTAATATCTCTAGATATTAAATTGTATCAGCTTATATATTAACAAATCCGATAAAAAGTATTATTTCACTTCAAAATGTTAGTNAAGACAGACAATTACTGTGGATAGAATCAGTTCGAAAATTATGTAAATCAGACTTTGCTCCGACAAACACAGATCATTATTTTTGTGAAGACCATTTTGAGTTAAAATGTTTTAAAAGCAGTGATAGGAATAGTCTCAACAGAAATGCTGTGCCGACATTATTTTTAAGATCAACTACAAGTTCATATATTAATTGTAATAATATCACCTTGGAATCCTCGGATAGTATCTAATATTCAGCAAAACAATTTGTTAGCGTAACATTACAGAATTTTCAGAGTACAAGCTACCAAACTTCAATTTCGGATGATTTTTCACCTCCACCTTTTAAAAAACCGAAATACATATATTCAAAATTGTTATTTCCTACAAGCGCTACTACCATTACTGAGGTTACTGATAGCAAGTTGAATGAAGCGGAATCAAATACCGGTCATGTAAGTACCTCACTTGATACCTCATTTTGTCAAAGCTGCACATCTTTTCAGTAAAATAATAAACAAAGAACATTTTTAAAAACTATGAATGTTAAGAGAATATCTCAACTTTCAGATAAACATAAAAAAAATATATTATCTAGATTGTCAACAGAAAATTCAGATTTTGAAATTAAAAAGGAAACTATTAAAATGTAAAAGTTATTTGGCTCATGTTCGTAGTATCATCTATTCTAATTTATTTGCAAAATTAAGTCGACATCTTGATCCAGCAGGAGTAAAATTTATTGAGTCACAAATTAAAAATTGTGAAAAAAAATGACCTATCTATAATTCAGAAAATAAAGCACTTGCTTTAGCGATTTACAAACGTGGGTCACGGTGCTACAGGTTTTTACAAAAAATCTTGTGCTGCCCTCTAAATCTTCCATAAGGAAATATTTAGGCCAAATACCTTTAAATGTTGGGATAAATGAAAAGTTGTTAGGTAAATTATCAGAACATGTTAGTAAAATGATTACAAGAGATAAAGTTAGCTCTGTTTGTTGGTCTAAATTATGACACTTATAAAGATCAAGTAACGGTATATGTCGATCTTGGGCCCCGGATAGACAAAATGAGGTAGCAAATCATGCTCTAGTGTTTTTGGTACAAGATATTAGTAAACATTGGAAGCAACCTATCGTGAATTATTACACAAAAGATGTTATTAAAACAAAGGACCTACAAATTTTGTTAACTGAAATAATTTCAGCATTGCAGTGTTGTGGATTTAAAATAATTTGTACAATTTGTGATCAAGGTTCCACTAACAGATCAGCTATCACACAGTTAGTTTCTGAGTCATCAAATAAATCCACTTTTAATGTTAATGGCGAGGAAATTATTCCCATTTTTGACTTCCTCATTTTCTTAAAAAGACCAGAAAAGCTTTATATATTATAATAAAATAATATTAAATTTTCGCATAATAATAATAATAATAATAATCTTTATTGCCCAACAGATAACATCCACTTATAGGACAAATTGTTTACAGAAAAGTTAAATGCTTAACACGTATATATATAAGACACATCGAATGAAGTACGCAGAAGGCTAGTAATATTGTATGTGCATACGATACCCAGAAAAAGAACATATAATATTCTTATATAGAATTAAACCTAAATCAAATCACCATATCTTATACCAACAGTTTCAACTATCTGATTGAGGCTGCTAAAATTAAGATCACACAAATCTGATATTTTATTGAAATTTCGGCACATAATATGTACTGGGGACATCATGAGACACTGCGACCTTGCTCTAGCACAAATAAATGTATAGTTCTGACGAGAGTTTATACGAGGAATACAAAAACAAAACTGGCACAATAGGGATGGACATTCTAGATTATTGTGAAATAAATTATATAAAACTTTTATACTTGCTAGAACTCTACGAAACTCCAGAGAAGGAATATTGAATCTGTTAAGTAGAGTAGATTGGTTATAGCCTCTCTCCGGATAAAAGCCATCTATTTTGAGTGACATAAATTTCAAAAATTTCCTTTGTACATTTTCCAATGACAGCTTCAGATAGTTGTAACGTGGGTACCATACCAATGAACAATATTCAAGCTTAGATCTTACGTATGAGTTATACAGAGACTTAAATGCAATTTCATTTGAAAATAACTGACAGTTGCGCACGATACAGCCTAACATTTTTAAAGCAGATGAAGTAATATCATTTATATGTTTAGAGAAAGTAAGTTGTGAGTCAAACAAGACACCCAAGTCTTTTATGGAGTCCACCCTGTTAAGTACCTCAGAATTAATTTTGTAATGATATGTTACTGGATGCAATTTACGAGTGTAAGTTACGACCTTGCATTTCATTATATTTAATTCCAGACAATTACTAGTGCACCAGTCGTTTAATAAATCTAATTGGTCTTGTAACTT
>NW_019417798.1:36252-46052 GCF_000390285.2 Anoplophora glabripennis
TGGGTCCCTGGGTAGACAAAATGAGGTAGCAAATCATGCTCTAGTGTTTTTGGTACAAGATATTAGTAAACATTGGAAGCAACCTATCGTGAATTATTTCACAAAAGATGATATAAAAACAAAGGACCTACAAATTTTGTTAACTGAAATAATTTCAGCATTGCAGTGTTGTGGATTAAAAATAATTTGTACAGTTTGTGATCAAGGTTCCACTAACAGATCAGCTATCAGACAGTTAGTTTCTGAGTCATCAAATAAATCCACTTTTAATGTTAATGGCGAGGAAATTATTCCCATTTTTGACGTTCCTCATTTGCTTAAAAATACCAGAAATGCTTTATATAACAATAATATTAAATTTTCGCATAATAAAACAGCAAAATTCAGCCACATAGTAAAATGTTATGAAATTGATAAATCTAGACGCTTCCAAGGTTTACGAAAGATACATGACCATTATTTCGAATTAAATCGTAGTAATGTTAAAATGAAAGTAAAAATTCCAGCACAAACGTTAAGTGCATCTGTAGCTCATGAAGTTGAGGCAATGGTGAGTAATCCCACTACTGGCATACCTGCCGAGGCTATTCATACAGCAGAGTTTGCGAATGATATTAATAATCTTTTTGATAGTTTAAATTCTCATATCATTCAGTTAAATAATTGCAATTTTTTAGTCATTTATTACTAAGAAATCAGCACATATTACATTTTGGAATGATATGTTGGAAGAAATTCAGTCTTGGCAATTTCAGTCTCATAAAGACAACAAAGTAAAAAATGTACATCCCGTAAAGTGTTAAAACATAATTAAAGTGTTTCAGAAGTAATAGGTCATGGAACAGCTGTTAATGGTTCACGTTAATTTTAATTGTTAACTTCAACTATTAGTAGCTGTTTTGTGATCTATTACTTATGAAATACTTTTTATTCTATTTTATTACATTTAAATTTACCGCCATTATGATGTAGCGACATCTATTAGATAGTAGAATTAGAGGTTACTCTAATTGTGTTTTCCCATGCAGTTTCCTTAATTATTTTATGGTCTGTGTGTGTCGTTTCACTACACATCAGCGACAGATGGCGTACTCTGCCGCTGCTGCCGGCAGAAGACACAGAAAAAAATCCTCTTATTTAGTTACTCTTATGCTGATAGGCATTTTTTTTTAGCGGGTACCAACGGCGATATTGGTATTTCTGAGATTTTGTGTGTCAGAGGCGTGCTAATAGATATTTTATCGTGTACGAACGGTGTTACTGGTGGCATTCTACATGTCATTGGCGTACTGACGGATATTTATACCGGCAGCGTCGTTGGTATTTTGTAAATTCTTTATTTTCATAGGCTAATAATTAGGAGAGTAATAATAAAAAAAATCTTTTTAGGCGACAGCACAATGATGAATCACCAGGAGATAATGGAGTTGTATCTATGTGATGATCAACTGCCTATGGATGAGAAGGTGAACCCTGGGGCAGCGGCACTAGGAACACCACGGGGAAAATCCTCGATGCAGGCAGACGTGTCAGGCGGCGACCTGGCAAGTGCGCCGGTACAGGATCTGGTGAAGGCATTATTGGCGGGCGGCCTTACTACTACAATCCAGGAGATAGCCAAACAGCAGGCGGCCCTGGTGGTAGGCGATGTATCGGAGGCGATAGCGGCGACTTCCAGGCACAGCGAGGTTTTGGGGGGTGGTCGTGAGTCCGGCAGACTGAAAAGGCATTCCCTGATGCTAGGCCATGAAGAAGTGGATTGGTTCGATCCAGATGATCCGGATACCAACATCGAGCATTGGCTCCGGAAAATCGACCATCTGGGGATGATCCGTGGCTGGACCAATTATGAACGGGCAACGTTAGCACAAGCGAATCTGGCGGGCACAGCGAGGCGGTGGTTTTACCAACTAGAGGATAATGATCTTACCTGGGACGAGTGGAAGGAGAAGTTAAGGGCGACGTTTCCCCGGCGTATGGATTATGCAGATATGCTAGAAGACATGATAGGGAGGCATAAGCTCACGGATGAAAGCATGACGACCTACTACCATGCGAAACTAGCGTTGTGTCATCGGGTGAGGATCACCGGCAAGGATGCGGTCTCTTGCATCATCAAGGGGTTACCGACAGAGTTGAGGGCCAATGCACGGGCAGTGAGGTGCCCCACCCCTGAAATCCTCTACAACAGCTTCCTGGCGGGACTGGAGAGCTGCCACGGCGAGAGTGCTCCCAGACGAATGGCGTCGAGAATGCAAGTACCTGAGAGGCAGGCGAGTATCCCTCAACAAGGTACCTCCACGGCGAGGGGGTTAAAGAGGTGCTACAATTGCCAGCGCTTCACTGATCACGTCAGCAGAGATTGTCCCCGACCGGCGGCTGACAGGTGTAGATCCTGTGGAAAAGTGGGACATAAGGCGTCCAACTGTCTCAAGAGGCGTGTCCAAGGCGGCAGCGGCAATGGCGCAACCAGACCGGCAAAGGTTTTTTTCACTGTTTAATCCGGTGAATAAATGTTTCAGGCAGGTGGCGTATGTTAATGGGGAGAGCGAACTCAGCGGCTAAGGAATCACTCGTGGACAACAGCCGGCAGATTTCAGTGATGGACAAATACACAAAAACCGAGCCAAGGCGATGACTAACAAAAATAGGCGGGGCGCGAATAGAGGCGATAAAGGGCGTAAGGGACTATAAGCTGTTTATGGCGGTAGTTGCTGTAGATTTCCTGAGGCGTTATCATGGCGTGAATGATGTGGAGTATGAATCGGAGGAAAATGGCGGAAGTGGCAGAAGTGGCGAAAGTGAGGGCGAGTGGATTTAGTGAATTTGGCGTGTAACTCTTCTGACGAAATAGGCGTTTAATTCGTCGTGATTAGTACAACGTATGATGACGTTGTTGCAGGACAGCAGACTGTTATGCAAATTTGGAGTGTGAGGCAGGAAAAGACCAGCGCGGTAGAGACAAAGCGGGCCTCAGGCGTACGAGGCACAGAAAAGGAGTAGAAGGGACACGGCAGGTGTTATTGTTGTATTGTTGCGAAATTAATGAATAAAGGCGTTTCTAGTGAATGTGTCTTTCCTTCTAACAGTCGAAAAATAAGTGTAACAGTATGTTTAAAATTGACCTCCGTATTTCTAGATCAACAGAGGTGCTACTGATTACGAAGAAATACGCAATTTGATTTTGTAATGCTTTAAATAAAATAAAAAAATGTCTCACTTACATAATGCTTTTCAGGCTTGTTTACCAAAACTTTTGCATCGAAAATCATGTATAAAATCTTTAAAATGTATACTTATCTATGGAACTTTTTCCTTGCTAATTCAAATAAAGAAAAAAAATTTAAGAATTCTGGGTAACATCGGCGGCAAAGCTGCTTTTAACAAATTTTCATTTTAAATTAAATTTTTATGTTCCTAATCTTTTTAAGTACTTTTTCACAAAAAAAACTATCAATAGTTCCACACAGTAAAGTACCGCTGTTTAAAATATATACAGGGTGGGCCTTTAGTGTGAGAAAGTAAAATAGCTCCCTTGTTATAATACAGAAAAAAAGTATATATAAAAGTTATACAGAATCAAGAAACCTAAACTACAAAATTAATTTGCTGCATACAGGGTGATGAGTAAGAACGGGACACTCCAAATAGTTTTTCCACAAATGTTGCTATATCTAAAAAACTAACAACTTTAGGTGTACAACATAAAAAGTTGAAGTGGACTGATATGTGAATAAAATAGAACAATAAAATACAGGGTCCTCCATTTGAAAAATTTTAGAAAATCAAGTTTGAACTTTCTTAAACTGATTGTAAATGCCCTGTACAAAATATCGATATTAGCTAATATAGGAGTCTTTGCTTAACATTTGCCTATAACTCTGTCAAATATTTTTGCTCCAAGTGTTAATAGTTGAAAGTTAATACAACTTCTTCGAGGTCATGTTTTTTCCAAAATTCCAAGAATTTTCTACATCACTTGGCAACACCGCACTAAAATGTTAAACTCTTTATATTGCCATATATAGAATTTACTCAGAAATCCATAGGTTTAAAAATATACAGTGTTCCATTTAAATAATGTACCCTGTATATATCAAATTAATTTTGTCCGTTAGGTTTTTGATTCTGTACACCTTTTATATATTTTTTTCTGTATTACGAATAACAACGGAGTTATTTTACTTTCTCATACTAATGGCACACCCTGTATATACCTATTTAAGATTCACCCTGTACAATTCATATCCAATGGAGTCTGAACGATAAATTTTTTCATGTCAAAATAGCAGTCTATCCCATTAGGAGCGTACTCCTTGAGCTTCTGCCTTACATTGCCCATTTTATAATTTATGAAATAGTCGAATTCTAAATCCTCCACTAACCACTTCCCCTATATCCGTCTGATCCCACCACGCCGATGACCTTGTACCCTTTGATTTTCGCTATTTACCCTACGACCACTGTGCCTACGACTCTGCCTACGGCCCTTCCTGTCACGACGACAGCTTCTATTCTATGGGTTTCAGAGGTGGCATAATTCCAGCAGCCCGAAGTAGGTGTTGTTAAAAATGAACAAAAATTACTTTAAGTAATGGAATTTAATTTACCAGGTATCTTAAACTCAAAAAATCAGTCAATTTCTCTCGAAAAAGTCGGCTAAAATTTATTTTTTGACAGTTTCCACATCGATCGATGAATTATTAGAATTGTTAAAATAAAGATTAAAAATAATTAAATTTGCTTTTGTTATTGAGTTTATTCTCTCTTCTTGTCACCAATTGTTTTTACTGTTACTAGTGCTACGTCTATTTTTAATTTTTACCATTTTCCCAATTAATCACAGTGATAATGACGTGTACAGGCTGTTTTAAATTTCAAAGACAAAATAACAAAAATGAAATTGCAATTAGGATGTCAATCATTTAATAAAACATCAAAATCAGATTGGGTCTTTGCAAGAAATTCATTGAAATTGAGGCATTAATTAATAATTAAAAAATTAAACTAGCTAAATATTATACGTATACATATATTTTAAACAAAATAAGGTACAGTTTATTATATAAAACGTGGTAATATAAACATTAAAATAAAAATGCAAGTCATTTTAATTAAAAACTTATTGAGAACTACTGACTACAAAATGCGTCTCTCTTATCACGTAGGGGCGTACAATCCAAGACATGGATATACAATACACAATACACACACGCCTCTACGTGATAATAGGGACGAAATGTGTGCTCGGAGCTCGGAAGACTATGCAGTGTTGCCAGCGTTATTCGAAGCGCTTAAACTCTAACATTTTTTTGAACAATCATCAAAATAATTTGAAATATGTTCATAAAAATACTAACAGTGTTCCCGATATTCAGAACTACCTTTTAAACCCAATGTCCAATTGTTCACATGATTTTCAAATGTTGTATGTGATTTGTGTTAAAAATCATTGCTTTGAAAATTAATGAATAGTATTTTGTTTCAAGCATACTTGTACCAAATAAAAAAACGTGTGTATTACCACTTCATTAATTAATATTCTGTAGTTAAAGGTTATGTTATGTCTTTACTTTACTATGAAGTGTTGACGTTGACTTTTGTTATGTACATGTGGATAGGAAGATTAGGACAACTGGATCATAGGATTTCTTTGTTAAATTTATTTTTTGGATAATCTAATAGATATGTTTTTAAATAGTGCAATTTTAAACTTTGTGATGGTCTTTTATTTGCTGAAATTAATATTTCAATCGTTTGCGGTTTTCTTTATTATGAACATAAAAATTGTATGTTCATGTCAACTCATTTAATATGGGTTGAGAATACTGCATAGTTTAATTTTGATACACTTTTAAACCTAGTTACTATTTTTTGTATTATTAGAATTCATTACAGTTGAGGTCTTGTTCTAAATAATTTTCTTGTCACATGACTTAGCATACCTGCAATTCGTTGATGCTCGCTCATAAATGACTGCTTCTTATGTAAAAGAGCAGTCCCCAAATTATACCTACCTCTAGGAGAATGTAGAAAATATTGGCAACTTAAGTTTAGAACTCAAAAAACAAGACAAGCGTAAAATATTAATATTAAAATTAATTTATAGCAGATATATACAAATAAATAAATACTGATCCTCTGACATCTTCGTCAAGTTTATTTAATTTAGAATCACATACATAAACAAGTTACAAAACCTCGTAAACGAAACCTAAAAATAAGTATATTTAAATCATAAGTTCAGGAAAATGTGTGCAAAATTTCAATTGAATATTTCAAAAAACTTCAAAATTGCAAATTACAATTGAAATTGTAATTTTCCCAATATATATATATATATACTGGGAAACTGATTAAACAATTAAAATTAAAAAAATCTCCAGGTCATGATGGAATTCGCGCAGAAACATTAAAGCAAATATCAGATGAAATTGCTGTTCCATTAACTTTTATAATAAATAGTTGTTTTGAAGCTGGTTGTTTTCCAAACATATTAAAAATTGGTATTATCAAACCTCTATTTAAAGGTGGAGACAAAATGGACGTCATTAATTATAGACCTGTGTCTTTAATCTCTAATATAGCTAAGATTTTTGAAAAAATTATAAAAAAGCGAATATTAAAATTCTTGGAAAAATATAAATTGATTTCAGATCAGCAGTATGGTTTCAGAGAGGGAAAATCAACGGAAGATGCCATTTATAAGTTAACATCGTATATCTATAGCGCTCTTGATAAAAAGAAACCTGCATTGTGCATCTTCGTTGACCTCTCCAAGGCATTCGATACCGTTAGCCATAAAATCCTCCTAGAAAAATTTATGTATTATGGACTTAGAGGNAAAAAAGTTAACTGTCATTAGACTTTGACAATAGCTTTTCCGAAATTTACGCCATTAAACATATCAATGAAGGCTTTAGGCATGTTTTCAAAACCCTCTGTCACAGTCTCGCGATATTTTAACTTTCCTTCTTGTATCCAAGTTTTGTTTTGTTCGATACCTTCAAACCATCTCTTTATCCATCTGTTGACTAGGAAGCCTCTCATTTTTAACTCATGCCCCACTAACAGCAACTGAACAATGGATGCTAAAAAATTATAACGGATGTTGAAAAATAACAGTTACATCTAAATACAAAGATTAAGAAACAAATCAATAATACGTAAGTATGAAAATAATATAATTACAAACAAAATTTAAAGTCAAGGGGTATCTTAAAAACCAACTAACTATTAAATGGAGGTTACAATTTTAACTGTTTTTCTATAAATTCTAAAAGAGAAACTATGAAAAATTATTTCTAGATTTGTGCCCAACATCTTACCTTTTGGGGTACTTTTCTCATTAGATGCAGATATAGCTCCACATACTGAAATCCTTCCAAACGTATTCATGGAGGACATGATAGTATTACTTATCTCTCCACCTACCTGAAAATCTTACAATAAATACACGCAGGACTTTTCTGCTGTGTGTCCTTCTAAGATACGTTTTTTTTATCTAGAAAAATTGTTCGTGGTATTTTTGGTAAAATAATTTCTTAAAAAGCATAAAAAAGGCACAAAATTGTATATTTTACAGCAGGATTTGAAAATGCCGTTTTAAATTTCGAAATAACTATTACTAATATGATCTACACAGTAAACTGCTTTTTGAAATATACAGGGTGATTCAGAACTGATCTAAAAAATAATTTCGACGTACAGGGCTCTTACAAATACAATTTTGTAAAGAAAAAATCAAAAACCGCAGTTCCAAAATGATTTAAAAATACACTCCAGCACGGCACTGGAAACTGGTCCACTTGACCTCTCACAATGCGACCAGCATGGTGGCAAAGTGTGATAAAAACGAACAAAAACTTTCGCAAGGAAATAAATAAATTGAATTTTATAGTACCTATTTTATATCGGCAAATTCAACTGCTTTAGCCGTCATTGTTATTATTAATTAATAAAATTAGTTTGTGGTTTTAAATAATAAAATAAAATATCTGATGTTACAACAACAGTTCAAAATTTTATGCACCGACGTGTAAACACAAATATTATCTTGCTTCACCATAATACAAATGTTGTCTTGCTTCACCAAAATTAAAACGATATCCATCAACTCCGAGTTGCTATACACGCAAGCCATTTTTGACACTAACTACTAAAAAACTATTGTAAACACCACCACAGTAAACACTATTGCAACGACGACGATTGTAAAATGGAATTTCAGTATTCGGAGTCGCTGAGTCACGTGGCTATCCACGCGTATTGCGAATGACGCTAGAGACTACAGTGTCCAGCTATGTAAAGGTTGAATGTACTACAACTTCAATTTTTTTTTTCTCGGAAACTATAAGGATTTTACAAAAATTTCTTTTACAATATTGACTCCATTTCTCACACATCTATTCCCAAATTTTTTTGGATAAGTTATGAATCACCTTGTATGTATCCGTTCAAGATTCGCCTTGTATAATTCATATCCAATGGCGTCTGAACCATAAATTCATACTTACGTTGTCAAAATAACAATCTACCCCATTAGGTGCGTACTCCTTGAGCTTCTGCCTTACATCGTCCGTTTTATAATTGATGAAATGGTCGAATCCTAAATCCTCCATTAACCACTTTCCCTTTTCGTCTGATCCCGCCACGCCGATGACCTTGCACCCCTTGATTTTCGCTATTTGTCCCACGGTGCTGCCTACTGCCCCGCCCGCTCCCGTCACGACGACGGTTTCACCGGGTTTAGGCTGACATAATTCCAGCAGCCCAAAGTGGGCGGTGTTGCTAAAAATGAACAAAAATTACTTTGGGTAATTGGAGTTGTTCGATTTACGCCTACTACTTCTTTTAACTGAAGGTACTTCTATCTGAAACACCCTGTATAGTAACGATCTAATAATATTATCAGGGAGACTCATAGACCTCATAAGCTACTACTAGGTCTATGGAATTAGATATAGTTTTTAATATAAAAATATAAAATAAATATTATATTTTGTTTTTAAGAATTTATTAAATAAAAATAATTGATCATCCAACTCCTCAGCAGTTTGGTCAAGTTTTCCGACTATATTGCTGTGACATTTTGATTAAGCCTCCAAAAGACTCTAATGTCACTGGAGTTGAGTCACTTTTATCCAGACTCTTATAAGAACAAAATACTCTTTAGGAACGTCTCATTCACCTCGAATCGAGTGGTTGGGAAAACAATGTCAATAACAGTGCTGACAATATGGAAAATTTGAGTGATGTCGCTAATGTACCATCAGATAATTTAGACTATGAACTAGGGTTGCCAACCGTCCTCCAACCAGGAGGACAGTCCTCCTTTGGATCAAAATGTTCTCCGTCCTCCGCAGGTACGTCGGAGGACGCAATTTGTCCTCCTTTACACTAAAATGTTCTAAAATTCCAAAAATACGAAAAAAATTTAGATTTTATTTATTGGCGCACAACCTGGCAACGTTGAATGATCACGACAGCGATCTACCATTTTCAATTGGCATGGTTACAAAACTAGTCAAAATTAGTCATTCATTTTTCAAAATATAACGGGGCTCGAAAATGTATTCATTCTGATTTATTTTGCTCTAAGCATTCCTGCCATTTCTGCGCTTCCTGAGCTAATTTTTTCTTTAATGAATATTAAGTGGCGGGATGAAAGAAATAAAGCCTTGTTGGATTTAATAAAATCAAAACTAATTGTCTCTGCTAATTCCGAAAGCAGTTTTTTGATATTATTAAATCAGATGAAAAATTTTTGGATGCAGTTAAAAGCAAAAAAAATATAAGTT
>NW_019417798.1:47189-50579 GCF_000390285.2 Anoplophora glabripennis
CACCGGCCAAAGACCAATATATATTACTTTTTTTAACTTACCTAAAGAAGGAAACTTTTCGCCTCTCTTCACCAACTCGATCACTTCTATTTATACAATGTTTTACAATACACTTGCCCATGATAAAACGTCTAATTATCGAAATCACAGCGATGCGTACACGTCAAATGCTAGGACACGACTGAGCGCTGGGCTCCAAATCAGGCTCCAAAGTGTTTTCACCAAAGTCGCTCTATAAGCCAGTCTAGGTGGTCTATAACCAATACCTAATACTTGTTATACAACTGAGGAGTGTTTAGAAGACCATCATGTCGTACCAACAACTAAGGAAGGAACATACATGGCAGGAAAATATGGAGGTTTATCGCGGGCCAGTGATGGTTTATTTAAGCTCACTATGCAATTAGAAGCAGCTTTCTTAGACGTCACCGTCGCGTCGTTGGCACAATCGGACTGAGTCATGGAATTATGTATAAAATATTAAACTGGGTTGAGAAAGTACTACCACAATTATGTTTCGTTGGGTGTTCGATTCATCAGCATGAAAGAACGAGAGAAATTATTGATTTTTGCTTAACTGTGAAGCTTCACTTTTTAAGTAGAACTTTTAATAAAAAAAAACAATTGCAAAGAGAAAAAATAAAAACTTTGAGAGAAAAAACGCAAAACTTGTACAAACAGCAATGATTGTTGTTGTACTGATGATTGCAATCTACAAACTACTGTTGTCAACAGCCAATGCGGCCAGATTGGTATTTGGCACATATCAAAAATATTAATTAGCAACTTTTCGAAATCATCCGATTAATTTTTTCTATAAAATTTCACAAAAGTTACTGTTTTTATTGCAATATTCTACTAATTATATTAGCATTTATTTGTTAAATTTATTATTCGGTAATCTAATGGATATACTTTTAAATAGTAGAATTTTAAACTTTATGATTGTTTTTTATTTGCTGAAATTAATTTTTCAATTGTTTACGGATTTTTTTGTTAAAATATGAGTTGAGATTACAGCACAGTTTACTTTTAATACGCTCTTAAACCCAGTTACTATTTTTTTTATTATTATTAGAATCCATCATAGTGCATCAGAATTAGATTTGATCAGCAGTATGAAAACTTTTACCTCTTAGGTAAAGATCTTGTTCTGAATAATTTTCTTGCCACATGACTTCACAATTAATTGGTGCTCATGTTTAGATGATAGCCTTCCATGTAGGAAGCTGTCCTCAAAATTTACGTGTTGATGATGGATTAAAAAAAAACTTCACTGAATTCATTTTCCTCGCGTAGATAAAATATATGTACACTGTTCATATTCGCCCTGCATTTGAGTATTTCGACCTTCTTACCCTGGCATTCCCAACATTCCCAAAGCTAGGGACAAGGGAAGTTCTCCAAAATCTGGTATCAGCCATACTCCTGCAAAGTCACGGGGTTTTTTTTCTCCTGTAGAAATTGTATGGGTTCTCCAACCGAATTCACCAACTACATGTATGCCCACTGGGAACTTAGGATTTTTGGATTCGATGATTCTGAAAAAGTGATTAAACAGTAATTGTCGTTTTGTATTATACTGGAGAAAAAATGTTAAAAATTAAAACTAATATTTGAATATTTGTAGGTAAGTACAAATAAATCTGCATATCTATTGTTATTATGACTGCAAATCTGTGGTTCCCTTAATCAATCGAGATAATGGTAATTCTCTAGGAGAGTGTAGATACCTAGTATAGATTTCTATATATTTCTATTCGATAGAAAATATTGGCAAATTAATGTCAAAAGGGAAAACATTAAAGAAAAACATACTTAGCAACTTGTGAACCTATGAATGTTTCTCCAAATTCTAAGCGGGCGGATTGGCCTCTCATGTAAGGATCAACACTTAAGTACACAGCTTCGGCAAGAAATTCTGAAAAAAAAATAGAATATATTATATGGGCATTCGCAGGAAATTTACACAGGGAGCAAAGAAATATTCAAGCATTACCACCTAGAATGTAAAGCCTCCAAGCTTTGAACGTAACGTCACTTCAGTGGTGAGATATACACGGTGGTCACTTTTAAGGTGTACACAAATATTCTTTATCTAAATTCTTCCACAATTTCTTTTATTTCTTCTAATTTAACTTTCTTTCTGTCTCTGACTTTTTAATCCTTCCAATTACAAAACAAACTCCTTTTTTTCTCTCTCTCTCTCGTTTCCCGGATACCACACACGGGTAAAAAGATTTTTCCACTTCACTTAACTTTGTACCTTATTTACTTATAATTAAATAACAAAAATTGAAAAATCCTTTTATTTTCATAATGCACTATCTATTTCTAATTTTAAAAGTTTCTCTATCTCCCTACTAATTTTTTAAATATTCCTTCACATGCTAAATTTCTATTTCTAGTATAATTTCCATTCATTTCGAGAAAATAATGTCACAAGTTCATATAAAATTTTTTCCTCTGGGCTCACCCTGTAGAGTTATTAGCTCTTGAAGATGAGAATTAAAAATGTTTTTTTTGCTGTAACTTTTGTATTTTTCAATAAATTTTGAAAATTTTTTGGCTGGATATAATTTTTGAAGCTGCTTTGGATGATAATATGAAATCCTCTATAATAATTATGGGGGCCCGGGGGCAAAGCACCCCCCACCAAAATTTCTAGAAAAAAAAAATTTGTTCCACTATACCCCAAATTTTCCATCATTTTATAAAAATTTATGGTATTTTACGTAAAAAAGGTATACTTGTTGAATATCCATAAAATAGATATTTTTTGAGATAAACCCGTTTAAAGAGGAAGGTACCATTTAATTTGAGACATTTTATTTAACAGAAACACAGGTTTAATCGTAGTTGGCTTTTACATATCAGAATAAAGGACAAATAATTTGCAATAGCAGTGTTCCAAATTATGAGAATTTGGACTTAACTAAACTAACTAAACGAAAAGTGCATGACAATCAAAATTTTGTAACTAATATAATTCATAATAAATTCTCAATATTAGTTCCACCTTCTCTTATACAAATACGAGCTCGTTTAACAGAAGACTGTTGCACTCTCCATAACATTTCAGGATTTTGTCGTATTTCATTTGCACAATAAAAAATCCTTTCTTCTAATTCTTCTCTAGTGGTTACAGGTGTGGAATAAACAAGATTTTTCAAGTGCCCCCAAAAGAAAAAGTCAAGTGGGTTCATATCTGGAGTTCGGGCAGGCCAATGAATAGGTCCACCGCGACCTATCCAGCGATTAGGATATACCTCGTTTAAATGGTCCCTTACTGCAGCACTAAAGTGAGGCGGCGCCCCATCGTGCATGAATATCAGTGCATTTCTGGTTTCAAGATCAACATCTTCTAACAGTTGTGGTAATTGATGCACA
>NW_019417798.1:52264-69995 GCF_000390285.2 Anoplophora glabripennis
ATATATAAGAAAAAAAACAGTGCTTTCGGAAATATTTATTTCCTTAGCTATAAAATAAGTAAAACATGTAAAGCTAGTACTTACCTCCGTCCTTCAGGGGCGGAAGTTCCTCCTCCTCCAATTTCAAATCGGTTTCTTTTGGCAATCCCTCGAAACGTTTAACTAATGTAAAGACTTTGGCAGAACTAGGTCGCGCGGTATTTGCAATTTGACTTGACATTTTTTGGTTTGTTTTCGAAGGTAACAGTCGGATATCACTCAGCAAACTTACTGTACTTTTTCTGTCTGAAATGGTATTATATATAAACGATTTTATATCTTATCAATAACGGCAGATTTAGTGCTGAGTACCTAACACTTATGTACTTACGAGAGCTATAAAATAAAGATAAAGAATGACAAGTCATTCTAAGGTTCAACCACACTATGGTTAAAGCACAACCGAGGTAGAACATATGAACTGAAATTACACAGTTATTTAATTTTTTTTTCAAGGCAAAATTATAGTGAATTTAGTACTTGAGAAAGTCAAAAGTGTCAACAACAGAAAAATACCGAAGAAAAAACAGGACGTAAAATTATATACCTATAAATTTTTTTAATTATGGCTTGTCGATAGATATTGTTTACTATTTGTTAAATGTGTGCAGTCCTTTATAGGTAAATTGGTCTAGGTGACCATGATTTGCGTAAGTATAAAAAAACTCATAACGTGGTTGCTTAATCTCTCAACAAACGGTGACGACAAAAATATTTCCGTAATGGGACCATTTTGTGGTTTTTGCTGCAGTTTAAAATGTGACCTTTGAACTGAAAGAGTTGTGTATCAGGTCAGCATTAGAATTCTACTAGTTCTGATTCCTTTTTGTTTTCTTAAGTCACTGTTTTTATAATTTATTTTAATATTTTAAATCTCATGAGCCGCGAAATGCGCGAAGGCGTGGCATATCCGCATAATTCTTCTAATAAGCACGTTGTGAAAACATTTACTCAGAATTGGACCATGTGCCTCATTACAACCAGAAATGAACTAAGGCGCTCGGGCATCAATAAAGTCAACTGGCGATCGTTCGTTATATATATTTTTATTGCTTAAATTAAAATAATAAAGAATAGGGCATTTTATTATGATATTTGTAATCGGAGCAAAGGCTTGTTTACGCTACGAGAGCTCGAGATAGACTGTGAATAATTGATGTAATGTTTTTAGGACGTAGAATAATTTAGGCGACGGTCGGAATTATGTTTTTGCGCATATGAAGGTCAAAGCTCATAAGATTTTGAAACAACTCTACAAGCCTTCAAAGTTGTCAAAAATAAAACTAATTTAATAAATAACTTCATAACCTTTTTACCGATCATGTTAAAATTTGGGACATTTATTTGGACTGTTATGGCGTATTATTTCTTAAAACTTTAGTCAAATCGATATACTGGGTGATAGTTTTCTCCGGTTACCTCTCCCTTTTAGCGGTCACACTTTTACAGTGATCGTATTTTTTTATAACGAGCAACATTGGAAAGCTCGTTTCATTTAAAAAAATATTGTCGTTTGAGAAAATCGCCTACAGAAAGCCATTCTTGAGAAAAATTGCATTATTTGCAGGTCTGTATGTTTCGATTTGCGCAGCAGTGTCACGGATCTAAAAATTTAAGTTCAGTAGGCGATGAAAACAAGATGTTGATTGCTGTGGCTATCAGGTAATGTCATTATTGTTGTGTTTCTTTAGGATTCTCATCAGTCCACACATGCAAATTATGAAAATTTACAACTCCGTTCCTTGTAAAACAAAATTCATTGGTACAAAACTGTGGGGTATTCCTTGTCCACCAAATAAATATCACGCCAGGTAGCACTCTTAACTCTTTATTAGGTAACTAATTGACAAAAACCGTTCAATATGTTGGTCAACTACTCGCGAATATCCCCAGATTGCCTGCCTAAGGGTACGGTCAGTGTTCCGGTAGTACTACCTAGAAATTGTTGTGTTTATAATACCTAGATGAGGATCGTTATTCGTTAGGATTTATGGCACTGACAAGTACTCCTGAAACTGGCAAATCTGCTTCCATACTATTTCTTATTTGTAAATATTATTTTCTATAAATACAGAGGCGTGGCAGGGAACGTGTGTCCCCACAGTACCCCCATGATAGTGCTAACGTTACTCAGTAGAAACGAATAGAAAGAAGAGAAACTATATACACATTAGTTGAATCCGCCTTGCAGTCGATCTGGGAATCGGACACGTCTCCCTGCTCTTGTGCTTGTGACGTCTCTGATGACATTGTCTTTCTGGATATCGTGAGGACAACCCGGGTTGATTGTTTATAAAATCCAGATGTCGGAACTGGCAAGGCGAGCACAGCTTGTTCTTCTGCGTAAAGGCGAAAGTGAAGGGTTTATGGTCGGTGTATACGGTGACCGATATTCCTTCTACCATGTGTTTAAAATATTTCATGGACAGGTATATGGCGAGTAACTCCCTATCGTAGGCTCCATATTTTTGCTCCGCTGTACTAAGTTTCTTAGAAAAGAAATCTAAGGGTTGCCAGGTATCTTCTACAAATTGATGGAGGTACGCTCCTACGGCAATGTCTGATGCGTCGCTAAAAATAGCCAGTGGTGCGTTATGTTCGGGGTGTGTCATAAAGGTTGCTTGAGCTAGACTCTCCTTACTAGCCTCAAATGCGCGAACACCTTCTGCTGTCCAATTAATGGGCATTCTTCCCTTCACATTGCCTTTTAACAGTTCGTTCAATGGGGCCTGAGTCTGTGCGGCATTGGGTAAGAATTTCTTTAAAAAATTTAACATACCCAAAAGTTGTCGCAGCTTTTTCGCGGTATCTGGACGGGAAAAGGACCGGATTGTGTCGTCCACTTTCTCAGGTAGCGGGCTTGTGCCTTTTCAGAAATTAGGTAGCCGAGAAATTTTACCTCAGGTCTCCCAAAAATGCACTTCGCGAAATTCACTGCAACACCATATGTCTTAAACCTTTCATATAACAACTCGAGGTGTCGCAAATGTTCGCTGGGCGACGTCGATGCCACCAAAATATCATCAATGTAAGCGAAACAAAAGTCTAAACCTTGCAACACTTCGTCTATAAACCGCTGAAAACAACAATTAATTAGGTACTCTTCTGCTGGATTGTCACATAAGCAATTTAATACTACATTGTCCTAGTACACAGTATTCTGTCGGCACAAATAATCACACAATAAGGCTTTATTAATTTTAATAATGGACCCTCTGGTATTATTACTTAATAAAGTTCCTCATATACCAAGTACATTTTGGTAGACGGTATTCTACTCACCGACAATAATCTCATAGTTCCGGTATGAGTTGGAAATGTAGGTTTGTTTGTCTCTCTGTGCATTTTGCTTTAGTATTGTCTTGTGAAAACTATAAATGGTACGTATTTAGGAATAAATTATTGTTTTTAATCTCTGGTACAAATAATTTTCAGTTCTTGCAAGTCATTTAAAATGTTTAGAACATAAATTTATGAAACAATTAGTTTAGCGCCTTTATTTTGTTTTAACAGGAAGTTAATCCTAAAAAATGTGTGTGTAGGTGTATTTATTTATTTACAGTTGCTACAATCATTTTAGTATTTCAATATTAATAAAGTTATATAATTTCAAAATCGTTTTTTTATTGGATATTGGATATTTACCCTGAGTTTGTCAGTCACATACTTTTTTGAAATTTAATATACGTCTTATTTGACAATAAACTGCACTTATCATAAATATGATTGAAACCCTAAAGCTATCTATAATCGAGCATAGCTAGCCCTTACTGACAAAAAAATCGACTTTTCAATTTGTGCTTTTTAAAAAAAACGCAAATAGACTATTAATACATTGTTTTTAAGGAGGTAAGTGGATTTTACCGTAGAAGTGGAAATTGCTATGGATAACGGGAGGTAAGTGAGGTAACTTACCTCTCTAGGAAAAAAAGCTCAAGCGCAAAATCGTCCTCGATTGGTAAATAATACTTACCTCCTTTATGGTATAAATAACTATTAATTTTCATTGTTTTTTAAATTCATTCAGTTATCAAAGCCTATATACTTATTTATTTATTTTTTTTGAGAAATTTGACGTAAATTGATTAGCAATTATTATAAAATATTCATTGCTCGTTGCAAAATATGCTTTTTCATTTCTTTTAATTTTTCACAAATGAAAGAAACAAATCTCTAATTTGCTCAAAATACATCCAACCGAAAGAGCGAATTAAGGGAAAGAATAACTAAGTTTTCAGGGAAAGTATGTACTTCCCAAACATTTAAACTGTTCCGAAAAATATTCGATATTTGAATTATTTTGGTTATTTTTATCTGTTATTGATCCTCTAACGGCCAGAAATAACTACACATACTACATATTAAAACAACTACTTACTACATATTAGAAACCTCTCAAAAAATGCTTATCATATTTCATGATTGTTTTTTAAAGATACATATTTCCAAAAGTTATTTTGGAAAAAGAATTATAACGCTCTGTATGTTGAAACTAAAGACGATATATCAATATCTCACAGAAAATCGTCTAATATATGTTAATTCCCTTACTTCTGCAATTTATGGTAGGTACGCTTTTTTCTAAAACGCCCTGTACAATTTTTAATACAATGCGGTACCTAAACTAAACGCATGTTATGACTCTTCTATTTCTTTGTTCCAGGAATCCTCTAATAAGTCATAAAAGCCATATCGCAGGGTTAATTTTAGCTCGTGGGGGATCAAAAGGTATCAAATTAAAAAATATTTCCAAAGTAGGCGATCGTACTCTTCTAGCGACATCTATTAATGCATTAAGAGAAACTGAAGACTTATCATCAATATGGGTGTCAACTGATAATTTTTTTATCGCCAAAGAAGCCCATGATGGTAATGGTCAAATCATCAAAATAACATTTTTATAAATGTTGATTTCTAGCTGATGTCAACATACATTGGAGAACGCCTGAGTCAGCAACTGATACTGCTACATCCATATTCGCCGTCCAAGAATTTTTGAAAGTTCATCCATATATTGACATTCTTTGTCTTGTCCAATGCACGTCCCCTTTCGTGAAAGCAAGTTACATTCAAAAAGCTATCGACTTGATGGTAATTAATGAGTGTGTTTTCTCAGTATCCAGGTAAATTCATAAAAAATATCTAATATTCGCGACGTTCTTTTAATCTTTAGAAGTCACATCTAAAAGGAAAACAAAATAGTTTTCCTTCCATTTCCGTAACCAATAATTTATTGGATCTTTGTTAATCATTTATCTTTAAAAAGTAGGTCAGCAGGCAACCATAGATTCTTTAAGTGAAAATAATAAGACTTTCTTTGGCATTGTTCATTTAGGCGCTTTTGTTTTCAAGACAAAGTGTCGAAATTACAATTTAAAAAGTGTATTTTATTATTTAGAGTACCATGACGGTGAAACGAAAAGCGGACACTACGGAACATTTCAGAGGACTGCCATTATCTGAGAAGTAGCCCAAAAAGCGATATCAACATCAAGGCCTAAGCGTCTGATTTTGCACTTTTTGCCTTTGCATAGTGCAATTTTAATCATGAAAATGGTTACGCGGACGAAGGAAAGGGGTCGTAACACCCTTAGACCTCTCAACTTTTTCTTGAAATCGGACCACATTTCCTTCTTTTATTCTTTTATTTATTTTTACTTCTGCAAAATGTTTATTTAGGACTTGGTTTAAGAGATATTGTAAATTCTTTGGATAATATGATAGATTTTTTTTCGTTTTCGACTTTGCTTGTCATTCTTAAACAAAATACCTATTTTGAGATTCCGATTTTAATTTTGGTAAGATTTTGGTTAAATACATCAGTATCATCTTACTTTACTTAATCTAATTCGAAAAATTGAAATACTTAATATTCAGATTTTTAATTTTANGAAATTAGACCAGATTTCCTTCTTTTATTTATTTTTACTTCTGCAAAATGTTTATTTGGGATTTGGTTTAAGAGATATTGTAAATTCTTTGGATATATTATGATAGATTTTTTTCGTTTTCGACTAAGGCTTGCCATTATTAAACAAAATATGTATTTTGAAATACTGATTTTAATTTTGGCAAGATTTTAGTTAAATACATATCCTCCTACTTTACTTAATCTAATTCGAAAAATTGATCTTAATATTCAGATTTTTAATTAAGTTAGCTTCACTTAGAATGTGTCCACATGTTAGAACCGAGGTTAGAACTTAAAAAACAAGACAAACGTAAAACATTAATATTAAAATAAAAATTTATAGCAGATGTATACAAATAAATAAAAACTGATACTATCCACTGACATGTTCGTCAGGTTTATTTAATTTAGAATCCCACATATAAAAAAAGTTACAAAATTTCGTAAACCAAGCCCTATGTCAAAATTTTGTTGTAATAGTGAAATAAATAGAGAAATTTTCGACCTAAAAATAAATATATTTAAATCACAGGTGCAGGAAATTGTTTAGAAAAGTCTTTGCAAAAGTTCAACTGAGTAGTTACTGATACAACGAAATTATTACTAAAATCATTTCTTTAAATTGTAATTGTCAAATAAGTACCTTGAAAAAGAAGAGCCTAAATGAAATGGCGTAGGGTTAACGGCTTGACCTACATTTTTGTAACAATCTGTTTAACACAGGTGCACTCTAACAAAACCCGCACTGAATCTTTTAGGTCCTTTAAGCTCAGATGGAAAGAGGAGAACAACAAATTGGTTCCTTTAAATTTCGATCCCAAACGGAGACCGAGGAGACAGGATGTTGGTGGAGAATTATTAGAAAATGGAATGTTTTACGTCGCAACGAGAGGATTGATACTGAAGGGAATGTTTCAGTCTAAAAGGTAGGCTTGCTATTTGTCTCCAAAGGATTACTAATTCAAATAATTCGATAGATATCTAAATGATTGTATGAAGAAGAAAGAAAGCATCGCTACCAAATTCGGTAAATTATGTCATTGTGTATACAGGGTTAGGGGTTGGCTGCCTTAATTTTAACAGGCGATAAAATACAGTAAAATATGCAAAAGAACCTTATATGAATGTTTATCACTTATTTGAACTTCTTTATGCTTAATTCTAAATTCTAAATTCTAAATCTAATCCAATTTTTAAAAAATAATTAATTAAACATAAATTTTAAATTCAATAAAATTCATATCGAGCAACGAGGTACTAAGCTGTCCAGCAATACGCAAATCAGTTGGTATCTGGAATTGAACCATATCTGAGTGTTTTTTGCGTATCACTATTTCCTTTTCTTGAGGTGTTTTCCAGCGAGTGCGCGAAAATTGGATTCGAAGGTGTCATGCGTGCATCAAAAACGATGCTGGACATTTTGAGCATATGTTGTAGTTTGTCTTGTACTTGTACGTTTAAAAATAACTGAATTTTGCTTTTTGGTAACTACCTAAATTATTTTTATTTGGACGACATGAATCTTTGGGTACTATAAATAAATATTTTTCAAATTCATAATTTGATTAAAAGTTAAGTTCCTTTTTTAAGAGATTCATAATTACTAAAATTCGAGCTAAAATTTAACCACAACACTATCTTCGTAGTACAAAATCGATACATTTTATTTTATTTATTAAAAAATTGGAAAACAATTGCCTTGAAATTTACTAAATGTTCCACAATAATAGCTGTTTACATTTTTTCCGTAGGACAAGTAGTACTAGCTGTATTTTGAAAACTGTTAATCTTACGCCCCTGTAATATGCAACTTTTTTGTCATTTATAATTACTCTATCTCATGCTAAAGTAATGTCAGTCAAACCTCTTACACCGTGTATAGGATGTCCGAAATCGAATGGGTCATACTTTAAGGGTAGCTTGTTTAAATCACCTTATCTTCATTCAAATGTCAATACCTACTGAGATCATGTATAGTTATACCATGTACTGAGATATAGATCCCCAAACGCTGTTTCTATGCGGATCTACACTGAAAGGGTTAGGTAGATGTACCCATTGTCATCTGTAGTATAGGAGGGAATCGGATACAGACTTTTAAATAGGGGTAAGTTGGTAAATCCCAAAAAAAACTTACGGATGTAATTAAAAAAGATAAGCCATTTTTTTGTAGTTTATTTAAAAAATGTAGTTAACTGTCATTAGACTTTGACAATAGCTTTCCCGAAATTTACACCATTCAACATATCAGTGAAAGCTTTAAACATGTTTTCAAAACCCTCTGTCACAGTCTCAGGATATTTTAACTTTCCTTCTTGTATCCAAGTTCTATTTTGTTTGATACCTTCAAACCAGCGGTCTGCCCATCTATGGACGATAAAACCTTCCATTCTTAACTGATGAGACAATAGCGGGTACTGAGCAATAGTTGCTAAAAATTATGATATGAGTAGTACTAGCAGTTATACATAAATACAAAAAATAAGAAACAAATCAGTGTTATATTAGGTATAGTATGAAAATTTTGTTGTTGTCAACCAAGTGCAGGATAAAATAATAACAAAAATGTAACAAATAGTTTATTTTTAGTTTATGATAATAATTATAATCTTCAGTTACCTTTGTGTTTTATAACTGCAAATATTGTAAGTTGTTAGATTGTCAGTTTACGGGATTAAGTGGGCTTTTCTGCTAAATATAAGCCGAATTTAAAATCAAATAGAAACGTCGAAAACGCTTAATAACCGACAAACTGTTACAATTTTGAGCGGTGCAATTTTTATGCAAATTTTCAAACGCAAACCGTGAAAAATTATTTCAAACTCAAAAACTTACCTGTTGGGATACTTTTATCATTATATGCAGATATAGCTCCAGATACCGCAACTCTTCCAAACAAATTCATGCAGTACATGATAGTATTACTTATCTCACCACCAACCTGAAAATCTTACAGTAAATACACGCAGTGTTCCTAAAATGAGGAGCAGCTATGCAAAAGCCGATAAATCCGTTTTTAAATTTTTTTTAGTTGGGCACGGTTATGGCTTGGTTACATCTAGATTGAACAAAGAACGTTGAATTCAATGAGAAACGGCATATTAAAATAAGCGACTAACCAAAAGCCAATCAATCCATATTTCGACCAAGCAAAGAGCGTTAAATCCATGTATACTAAATTTAACAGATTTCTTTAAAAATTTTTCTATTGTTTAATTTCTTCGTAGTTTCATAGTTTATCGCGAGATGGTGCAATTTTCACATACATGCAGTGCGTAAATATGAGAGGGTAATAAGACTTATCTTGGTACAAAAAAATTATATTTGAGATGGCCTACGAAGAACAGGAAGAAGTTATATGTGATTGTTTAGAAGACGATGTTGGGTTAGATTTTCACAATTTTTTTGTTTCGTTTGATATTAAAATTTTTGTACTTTGAACCACATGTGTATAATTCAAATAAAAATGTATGGTATATTGTGTTGTATTTTTCCATAAAATAAGTAGAGATTAAGCAGAAATCGGTATATCCTAAATATGATTTAGCAAGAACCGACAAATCCATTTCAATTGAGCAGAAGTCTATATATCCACATAATAATTGAACAAAGGGCAATAAATCCAATTTAAAAAGTGGAATAAAATTTACATTTAATAAAACTGAACAGTAAGCAATATATATATTAAAACCATGATTAAACTTATAAAACCAGTGCATAAAGTTTAAGGTTACAGTGAATAATTATAGTTACAACTTTTTCCTAGTTATCTCAAATCACATATTATGGATTTATCGGCTTTTGCGCAGCTGCTCCTCAAATACAATGTATGTCAAACTGAAAGCAGGTGCATGGTAGGAAATTGCATTTTATGGTTTACAAAAAGTTACAGGGTAACCCACTATCAAATACGCTAATAAACCCGCTAAATTGCGAATACGCCCTCACAGAGTCTAGACCAAGATCCCTAGATAAGTCTAAGGAAGAAGTGAAAGGTGTAACGTGTAACTGGTAGCGACTAGGTACACAGGCCAAGGCACTCGAAAAACCACGTACTTTACATTCTTTTCTACTATATAGCCGCCGAGGTATCCGAAATATGTACTTCGTATAAAGAATTTCTGCACTTGCTGGACAAACTAGGACGGCTGTGCAAGACATTTTGCGGGAAAACGGACTGCATCCCTATCATTATCATTTACCAACCGGTACAAGAACTTCTTCCCACGGATCTTCCCCAAAGAGTTCGTCTTTGTGAATGGTGGAGCAATCATCTGAATACCCTTTCAAGAACCTTTTTCTGTGACGAATTTCCACAACGATCACGGTCAATTGAAAACCCTCATGCTTTCGAAAAATTCATTTTCAGATAACATTCTCCGTAAACGTTTGGGTTGGAATGATTAATAATAAAGTTAACGCACCACATTTCTTCGACGGAAATTTGAACAGCAAGATGTACCGGTCATTTTTGGAGAGCGATTTACCTCTACTCTTCAAATCAGAAGGACGATGTTCTTTTTACATAATGGTGCTCTGTCCCATTATTGGAAGAGGTGTCACTAATTTCCGCAATGAAAAATATCCAAATCGTTAGATAGATTTTGGTGGTCCCCTTGGTTGGCCACCGGGATCTCCGGATTTCACCCTTAGGACATTTTCATGTGGGAACATGTGAAGACACTTCCTTATTGAATGGGAAAGCCTAATTGCGTTTGATAAGGTGAAAAACAATAAGGAGAATTACAACTGGAAACGAGAGCTTCGACAGAGGATTGAGTTATGCATTGCACAAGGCGGTGGTTATATTGAGCAGCTGCAATAATTACATTGTCATTACGCTTTTATTAAACTAACCCACAATTTTTTCTAAGCCCTCTGATCGGAACAATGTAATTTACTCTTTAGCAACTACCCATACGACCTCGCAACTTCAAACCCCGATATTTCAGGAACCATTGAGAATTCCAGAAAAGTGAATGGAATCAATTTCGCTTGAAATTAGTCATAGAATTCATATACGAAGTATTTCGGATACCTCGGCTGGCACCCTGTGTAATTGTATGTTCAATTTAAATGAACAATGAACTATATACAGAAAATTAATAAAATTTTATTTTTCCAATTGTTACACATCGTAACACATATCTGCATCTCGAAAAGACCGTGTTTCATTACGTTTTTTCGTTAATTTGTGACGTAGAATCCGCCACTAAAGTTTGACCAAGTATTTTATTTACACCCTGTATAGTCATATACAGGATAAATTGTTAAATGTGTAGTAATGGAAGTAATTTTTCAAAATTAAGATTATTTTAGGGGAGGGAATACTCTTTGTTAAATCCTTGATGGATTATAGTTTGAAACATTTTAAGATAGAATTAAAATTTAATTATGCAGTAATCTTAACACAAATTTTATCGTCACAGTAAGGAAAACTCCAAACCATTGGAAAATTAGTTTCAGCAAGATGAATAAAATTTAAGACTGTACTATTTGTAACAAACAAATACTTGTCTATTAACTTAACAAATAGACCGCAATACAAAAGTAGCGAATATGAAATTTAAAGAAATACCTAAGGTATTTTTATTTTGTAAGCATATGCTTTAAATGGAAAAGGAGTTCGCACTAATACAGAAAGCTTGTTGTTTACGCCAACACTCGTCTCGAAAATCATGTGAACTGAACATTGAGTTTATACACCAGATAGGTACAAATAACAGGACACAGACATAGTTGCCAAAAAACATTACCGGATACATATATATATAATTTAGCTCTGCGACCTAGTTGGTCCATGGCTTGGTTGACTATCTTTCTCCACTTGTTTCTATCCTTTGCCTTTTCTTTCCACCTGACAATTCCCAGTTGTTGTAAGTCCCTCTCCACCTCAGATTTCCATCTTGTTTTCGGTCTTCCTACCCTCTTCTTACCGCCAATTGTTCGTTCCATTACCATTTTTGGTATCCTTGTCCCTGGAATTCTTTCAATATGTCCCATCCATCTTAATCTTTGTGCTTTTATCACACTTACTATACTTGCCTCCTTATATAAGCTTTTTATTTCCTCATTTGTTCTTCGAAACCACCCTTTTTTTTTACCTCCAAAAATTTTCCTCAATATTTTCCTCTCCCATACTTCCAATCTTGTTTGTTCTGCTATATTCAACGTCCACGTTTCACTGGCGTATGTAACTACTGGTCTTATCACTGCCTTGTACAGCCTTATCTTTGTTTGTCTAGAAACGTTTTTGTTTCTCAGTATTCTCTGCAACCCCGCTACACTTTTGTTTCCTAACATTATTCTGGCTTCGATTTCTTCCTCTATTTTCGGTCTTCTTCTAAATAAAGTGCCTAAATATGTGAAATGTTCAACTTCCTCAAATCTGTACGTTTTCCCTCTGTTTGTATCTACTTTCAGAAACTTGTCTTTTTGATATTCTTCTTCCGACCATTCCATGTACTTAGTTTTTGTCTCATTAATATATTTAACTGACTGCTCATCTATTCTCCTTATTACCTCTTTTAGTTCTGCTTTATTTCTTGCTAACACTACAAGATCATCCGCAAATGCCAAACACTGATGTCTTTTATAGTAAATAAGGCCTGATCTATTAATTCCTGCATCTCTTATGACTTTTTCTAGCACTAAACTAAATAACACTGCTGATAATGGATCCCCTTGTCTGACGCCGTTTTTAACTTCGAACTCTTCCGTGCATCTATTGTTTACTTTTACTTTATTCTCTGTCTTTTTCAATGTTAGGCGTACCATGTTCCTTATCTTCTTGCTGATTTCTAATTCCTCTAAGACTCACTTCAAGACTATAGCTCACTTTTTATTTTGTCATAAGCTTGTTGGTAACTACAAACAGAACTACTGTTGGCTTACCTTACATAGGATAGGCCACAAATATTTTTATGGAGATATACAAAATTTCATATAAATTACATATAAAAAATAGATTTAAGAATACCGTGTAACACCAGCAACACTGCATAATTGTTGGTCTCCCGCTCAGAGCAAACAAATTATACTATACGTAGAGTAGAGTAAATTTGACTTTTCTATATTTCTATGTTATTCTATGTTATTCAAAAAACTGTTCATATGCCCACAGTTAAACTGTACACATTCAAGATTCGTCCTATATAATTCATATCCAATGAACCATAAATTTTTCACACTTACGTTGTCAAAATAACAATCTATCCCATTAGGTGCGTACTCCTTGAGCTTCTGCTTTACATCGTCCGTTTTATAATTAATAAAATTGTCAAATCCTAAATCCTCCACTAACCATTTCCCCTTTTCGTCTGATCCCGTTACGCCAATGACCTTGCACCCTTTGATTTTCGCTATTTGTCCCACAACGTTGCCTACTGCTCCGCCTGCTCCTGTCACGACGACGGTTTCACCGGGTTTAGGCTGACACAATTCCAGCAGCCCGAAATAGGCGGTATTGCTAAAAATGAACAAACATTAGGGTCATATGGCACTACGCTAAAATTGGAACTAATTTCAGTAATTAACTAAGAACTTTTTAATATTGCATAGTATCACATACAAATTGCAACAAAAATTGCTGCAGTTTCTGTATGATACTATGCAAAATTAAAAAGTTCTTAGTTAATTATTGAAATTAGTTCTAATTTTAGCATAGTGTCATACAACCCTATCATTACATTATTATGATAATGGAATTGTTCGATTTAATCTTAAACTCAAAAAATCAGCCGAAACTTTCTCTCGACATTGAAAACAAATAGTTGAGGAAACATTTAACCACATTTAAGAAAAATTAATTATTAACATTATAAATATATATTTTAATATAAAACTTATTGAGGACCACTGACGCACAGAGTTTGTCTCGGAAGGCGTACTATGCAGTGTTGCCAGTGTTCCACGGAATTCTTAAACTTTATCTTTTTATATGAAATACATACTAGAAAAAAACATGTTCTTAAACGATAGGCAAAAATTTTTAAAACTTTGTGGTTGATGCTCATGCGTAAAAGATTGACTTCCATGTAAAAAGCTGTCCGCGAAATGTACATGTGAATGAATGTATTTTAACAAAAAAATGAATCTCCTTAGATATTTGAAATTTTGCAAAACGACTCTCACTGTACTCAGAAGAATCCCTATATTTTGGCGTCACCATTAGGTATTTGTTTACAATGAACAATGACAAACCGTTACGTTTAAGCCCAACATAATGCGATGCTGATTGCTTGAATCTCGCAAAAAATTACACCAATCACAACCGGTGAAACAGAATGTAATCTTGATTTTATTGTTTTAATAATTTTTTATTTTACCGAAATTTAATTGCCAACGTGAGGGAAATAAAATTACTGTCCCAAACAAAATTGCTGGTCACGCGGCTTGTAATCATTTATAAAGGTTTTGTATTGTACACATTCAAGATACACTGTATATGAGCATTTTAACGTTCTTACCCTGGCATTCCCAATGTTCCCAAAGCTAGGGACAAGGGTAGTTCTCCAAAATTTGGTATCAGCCATGCCCCTGCTAGACCACTGGTAAGTTTTTCCCCTGTAGAAATTGTGTGGGTTCTCCACCCGAATTCACCAACCACATGTTTACCCACTGGGAATTTAGGGTTTTTGGATTCGATTACCCTGAAAAATTGATGAAATATTGACTTAAAAGTCTTGTGATATCTGCAGTCTACACTAAACTAAAATCGATTCTTTTTTACAACTAAATGGTAAATTTGTTGTATAACAACTGATTCCAAACTGCGCGTCAGTATTTGATTGTACACAACTCTGTTTTCAACAACATTTTTACACAGTTCTTAAGCCTGTATCAGACAATGCAATTTTGTTGCAGGGATTTTGTTGCCGCGATAGAATCCATGAAATATTTCTTATCAGATTATGCAATTCTGTCCCGGCAACTGAATTGCATGAATTAGAACATGCTCTATTCCGTGCAACAAAATTGCATAGATTCTAGTTACTTTATGAAGATTCGTTTATTACCAACCTAGTTATTGTTGCCTGTTGATCATGGTTGTTGTTAGTAACACCGTTGAAGCCATTATTAAAGCTATACAGCAATTTACTTTTAAATTTTCATCCATTGCAATGTTTTGCTTGAATAAAAAATAATTGTTTACAAGATACATACAAGAAATTTTACATGTTAAACAATGCACAGTTGGTGACACTACTGCAAACTAAACAAATTGCAGCAATTCTGTCCTATAAGCATTCATTATCCCCGCAACAAAATCCCCGAAATTTTGTAGCTGCAACTAAATTGCATTGTCTGATACAAACTTTATTCTCATTCATATATTATAGTTTTCCTTCCTTTGTTAATATCTTAAGTTGACTCTAAATATAGCACAAAAAATAAATTCAATCATAAATATAGTATAATGAATTTACACTGTTATTTTTTATTGTGTAAAAGACATATTTTATTCTTGTACTTTCTGTGATGAGAACTAATATAGGCAGATATATCAAATTAATTTTCATATCTATTGTCATTATGACTGAAAGTACATTTTAGAAATAATTTCTGTGAATCCCCTTACCAACTGAAATAACGCTTGAAGAACCGGTGATTTACCGATTTATTAATTAAGCAACATTTATCTGTATTTGATAAATTTAGGCTATTATTTGATAAAAAAGTATACTTCACTTGCGAAAGTATTGTTTCTTGTGACAGAATCTTGCAATCAATTTTATTCTGTATCTAGGTACTTTATAGTTAAACCAAATTTTCTCTTGGTAAGTGCATTGTTTTTTTTAATCAACTAAAAAAAAAATATTTGAACAAAAAATTATATAATCGCTAGAAATCGCACATTTAATAAACGTTTCTCTAATCTGTAACTTTTGTTCGTAGGACTATCGCCCAAAGCGATGTGTAAATTACATTTTTACTATTATTACAATTATTATTTTCGGTGCAACGCTTAATATCCCTATTTGAACAGGTCCATATTGCATCGCATTCTAATATATTACAGTAAGTCGGTGCAAATATACCACTCAAAATGTTAATGTCAGTCAATGAAGGACAAAAAAATCCTAGGGCGGCTATTATGACTATCACCATCTTTTCAACAGTATCCAATCTACAGAAATTTTAACTTGCTTAGATTTTCTAAAATTCCACAAAAAGACTGCTATAAATTCACTGAAAATTACGCATAAAAGCGTTAGAGAGAAAATTCTAGTCAAATTTTTAAGAACGATGCGAACAAACATTAAAATTATTTTCATTATTCCATTATTATAGCTTCATACTTCATATACTACAGTAATGTCAGATACTAATTATTAGGGCTGTCAGAACTGATCCGCGGGATATAGGCGTACGCATTACTTATTAAAAAGCAACAAATTAAATTGTCTACAAAACACCACCATAAACACCAACGGATAAAAACTAATTACGCAATATCTGCATGACAGCAAAGGCAACAGTATACTAACGTGACGTGAAAGGCATTCTGAGGCAACGGCTCACGCATATTTCTGTTGAGCCGCTTGGCACGCCATTGTATTGCGGCTCTCTCTAACAGCCCTACTAATTATTGTCTAAAATTTGTATGTTTTGTGAAACACAACTGAAATATAACTGAGGTTTTCTGAAACTTGATCGGTATCATGGGAAAAATGGAAATTATTTAAAAAATAACTTACTTAGCAACTTGTGAACCTATAAATGTTGATCCTAATTTTAGGGTGGGGGCATAGCCTCTCATGTAAGGGTCAACACTTAAGTACACAGCTTCAGACAGAAATTCTGGAAAGAAATTAGAAATTATATACCTACATGAGCGTCTGCAGAAAAATTTCGGAGGGAACAAAGAAACACTCAGGCATTACCACGTAGATAATAAAACATCAAAGACTAGCGCTTGACGTCGCTTCAGGGGTGACATTGATAATTCCCTATACAGGGCCGGCGGAAGGGGTGAAAAAGCGAAGCAGATGTTTCAGGCGGCATTTTTTTAAGTGCAGCATTTTAAGACTTGATTATTAACTTTCGTAAATTTCAGAAATTGAAAATTGGACAAAAATCTGAAAATAAAACATTTTTTGACTTCGAGAGGTGGCAAATACGAATATACAGCGTTGTAAAAAAGTTCTGCATAAAATTTATATTTTCGTTAAACAATTTTTTTTTCGAAAAACGGTGAGACCCGTCGATTTTTATTTGATCCAGGGCACCTTGTTATGTGGAAAAATTTTTTTTTCGATAATCCACTTACGGCAGCGGTGACATAATTTTCTTTTTTTAATGACAACGCATATTTTTTTCGTTCGAAATTGATGACAGTGATAATTAACTAAACAACGGTGTGAAAATTTCGATGTCTTACATAACAATTTTTTTTAGAAAAATACACCTTAAGTTCTTAAAAGTGATAATTGTCTACTTACACTATTAATGGCTCCGAAAAGGACAAAGTTGACAAAATTACATTTCAAACGAGTAAAATTACACTAATGTTTGTGTAAGTCTAGCGAAATTGTTCGAATTGCCCACCCTGTACCATTTGGCATTGTCCTAAGCGTGTGTAAACGCCGTCTACACTTCGTTCAAGCATTCCCGGGTCGATTTGATTTATTTCAAAACGAATACGGTTTTTAAGTTCTTCCAAATCACCTGGTCTGTTTGTGTACACACGCGATTTCAAATAGCCCCACAAAAAAAAGTCTAGAGGTGTTAAATCAGGCGAACGCGGAGGCCACTCGATTGTTCCGCGTCGCCCGATCC
>NW_019417798.1:70156-95157 GCF_000390285.2 Anoplophora glabripennis
CGCTATTTGGATTTCCTGCGGTTCGATTTGGTCCCAAGCTTAGCAGAGTTATTCCCGAACAACGAGGATCCTGATATTCCTGAGGAAAGAATTTGGTTTCAGCAGGATGGTGCACCGCCCCATTATGGAGTGCAAGTACGGGAGTACTTGAATAACACGTTTACTGGCCGGTGGATCGGGCGACGCGGAACAATCGAGTGGCCTCCGCGTTCGCCTGATTTAACACCTCTAGACTTTTTTTTGTGGGGCTATTTGAAATCGCGTGTGTACACAAACAGACCAGGTGATTTGGAAGAACTTAAAAACCGTATTCGTTTTGAAATAAATCAAATCGACCCGGGAATGCTTGAACGAAGTGTAGACGGCGTTTACACACGCTTAGGACAATGCCAAATGGTACAGGGTGGGCAATTCGAACAATTTCGCTAGACTTACACAAACATTAGTGTAATTTTACTCGTTTGAAATGTAATTTTGTCAACTTTGTCCTTTTCGGAGCCATTAATAGTGTAAGTAAACAATTATCACTTATAAAGAACTTAAGGTGCATTTTTCTAAAAAAAATTGTTATGTAAGACATCGAAATTTTCACACCGTTGTTTAGATAATTATCACTGTTATCAATTTCGAACGAAAAAAATACGCGTTGTCATTTAAAAAAAAATTATGTCATCGCTGCCGTAAGTGGATTATCGAAAAAAAAATTTTTACACATAACAAGGTGCCCTGGAACAAATAAAAATCGATGGGTCTCACCATTTTTCGAAAAAAAAATTGTTTAACGAAAATATGAATTTTATGCAGAACTTTTTTACCACGCTGTATATGAACAGTGTTGAGGTCACGTCTAGGGGGCGCTAATTATACTGTCCTATCAATGTAAAAATTTGTTTAACTTTTTGTATTTTACAATTTTGAATTTTTTAACTAGAAATTATTGAATTACGTTCAATTCCAAATAAAAAAAATGTACTTGTAACAAATCGATAAACTCAATCGTTTTCGAGATACAGACGTTTTATATTTTTGAGATTCGGCGGGAATTAAATTAAAACATAATTTTTTCCAAAGTAGTAGGCATTGACAATAAATTGACAGAACATTATACCCGAGAAGTAAGAGAATACCTTAATAGAAATTTCCCGCACTATTGGATTGGATACGGTAGCGAAGTACCTTGGCCTGCACGTAGCCCAGATTTAAATCCGCTGGGTTTTTCTTTTGGGGCTATATTAAATTTCTAGTTTACAAAGACATTATTAATAGTCAAGAACAGCTGTGGACAAATATTCAAGAATTCATATTATCAAACAACATTTAAATAAATACATTGAAGTCGCTGGTGGTTGCCTTGAGAATCTTTTATGATTAATAATTTGTCAAGATATGCATAAAAATATGTTTAGTTGCAAACGTCTTTATTGTTAATTCAGGCTTGGTATCTTATGACCTTCTAATTTTCTAATTTAATTCCTGCCGAATCTCAAAACTTTAAAACGACTGTATCTAGAAAACAGTTGAGTTTATCGATTTGTAACAAGTATATATTTTTTATTTAGAACCGAACGTAGTTCAGTAATTTCTAGTTAAAAAATTCAAAATTGTAAAATACAAAAAGTTAGACATATTTTTACATTGATAGGACAGTATAACTAGCGCCCCCTAGACGTGACTCCAACACTGTTTGCATATTCGTATTTGCCACCTCAAAAGGCGTAAAACTACAAATTTTCAAAACAATCGGTCCGTGCATACTCAAAATATAGCAAAAAATTGAAAATATTTTTTCAACTTCAACACCCTCTAGTATGAAAAGGAGCAACAATTGACGAAGGCATGTTTGACTCAATCGCTATATTTTGATGTTAACAATCTGCCATTAAGCTGTCTGTGTACCATTATTAACGACTCACCCTGTATATCTACGCGTTCTTTACGCACCGAAAAAACAAGCTCTACCTACAAAATAAATGTAGGACATGATAAATAATTTATTTACCTCCGTTCTTCAGCGGCGGAAGTTCCTCCTCCACTAACTTCAAATCGGTTTCTTTTGGAAATCCGTCGAATTGTTTAACAAAAGTAAAAACTTTGGCGTTAATTGGCCGCGCATCTCCGAACGCCCTTGCCATTTTTACGCTTGTTTTCGAAAGAAACATTCGAATGTTATTCATTTAATCTAACTTATTTTACTTAATCGGTGTGCGATAATATTACATAAAAACAAGATTTTGTATCTTATCAATTACTGAAAAATTTGGATGTTGTACACAAGTTGAGTGCCAACTATTATCTGTTTGTATTTATCGAAGCAATAACACAAAGATAAAACATGACACGTTATTCTAAGGTTCATCACATTACAGCCAGAGCACACCTGAAGTGAACCATATGCGAACATAAAAACTAATAATATATATATATATATATATATATTTTCTATTTTATGTAATCCATAAATATTGTTTATCGTCCGATTGAGTGCGTGCAAACCTTATGGGTAATTGACGCAGTTAGTTATACTCCGCGGTCGAAATTATAAAGAGTGACTAAGACAATATAAAAACACTATTACCATAATGCGTGTAAAATATAAAATGATTTTTATACGGTACGACGTCTGAACGTCGATCTATATTCTATCTCTGTCTTTTGCACTTGGTAGGGAATAGGGAAATGCTTTTTTAGTGGGTGTAAAACGGACTTGATTTAACCCGTCCTGAGAAACGCCATAGCATAAGCGTAGACGAGGGGTCTAATTCCATGGCTATAATAAATTTATAAATTAAAAAAACACAATTGGAACGTTTTAAATTGCTGTAATAATTAAAATGGAGCAAAGTGCCTGTTATAGCAAACCGTAAAAAATATTAGATGTTATGTTTTATTACATTTTTTCAAAATTCGCTATATCTTGTTGCCTTTTACGCAGACACGCCAATGGATTTTCGTTCCCGGCACGCTTCATCCCCCTTACTAGTCCAAAAGCTAGCGATTAGTCACTATCTATAATTTCGACCGCGGAGTATAAGTCCGCGAATTTAAAGATAACAACTGTTTTCCTTTTACAAATTGTCTTGGATAAATTTTAGTTTTCTTACATAATCTTAACTGGACTAATTTGACAAAAGGAACGTGATGATTCGTAATTCTGTCAAAAGTCATCATATCAAGATAGACCTACATAATTTAGGTTTTCGTTTCTACACCGGTTAAGACACTATTTTATAGATAGGTAGGTACCATTGTAATGGTAAATAAATATTTATTGAAATTCCTAATGGAGTATATACAGGGTGTCCACACTTATCGGCGCACTATTGCTAATTCCGTTATTATTGGAGATACGAAATCGATTAAATTAGCAAACTAGTAGCATTTGGGAACCGCCTAGCCGGGTGTCTTGGCCGATGGATTTCGATCGGGCGAGGTATAATCGCGGACGCAGGCTGGAACTTCGATGGGTGACCTAAGGCAGGCTCAGGATGTGGTTGCGGCAGCCTACCAGAGGCCTGCGTCGCTCAACACCTTCCGCCTGCGTATGGTCCCCGATAAAATAGTAGTGAGAATAGAGCAATAAATCTCTGTAACTCAAGACCATGCTTTCATACATAAAAAATTGTACGAAACTGCCACCAAGCCACCCGTGTAGTAATAGAATGGTACTCGAGTAATGAAAGGGGGGTGTACAAGGGGCCTAATAAGGCCTAAGTGTCGCGATGGAAAAAGCAATGTATACATACTAGTTGCAGTTTTTCTATTGATTCTAATGGTGGAATCGAAAAAACAATTGAGCATCGCGTTTTCGTAATTTTTTAAAAAACATGTTTTTTTATGAAACCACCCTGTATATATTTACATATTTTAAAAGAAGAAAGTATTGTGAACAAAAAAGTATTAGTACATAACTCTCTTCAATTGAAAAATAAATGAGAAATAGGCATCTGAAGTTTTTCATACTTATCTCAATAAGTCATGTCAGTAAGGTCAAAAATGTAAACAGTAAAAAAAAAACTGAAAATGCTGTGACAACAATAGTTGTAACAACAACTGCCAGTGACAACAACAGTCAAGTTAATTAATTTGTTGGATACCTATATTGTCAAAATAACTACACTAAATCAAAGTAAAATAAATAGTAAACAGACTTATACATATATAAAAAAACCCTTGACATTTGGCGCAAGGGCTCATTAATTAATTCTTTGTTTTTTTGTGGTGATAAAAAAATAAATAATAAAAAATCTTGTTTAGTCAAGTAATTCTTTTCAAATTTGGCACACTTATACCGGGTGTTTCATGAAGTTCTCCCGGCACTAATAGAGGTTGTTCCGTGGGTTATTTCTAGAAAAAAAGTTTATATAAACATGTCTCCGATTTGCTTTACTTATTGAGCTACACGAATTTGAAAATAAAATAATGGAAATTAATTTTCATTTTTATTTTTAGAACATCGGTAATAGTGATACACACATTCTTAATTTAAAAGGTTTTCGAAAATTCCACCTCCTACTTCAACACATTTGTCAGCACGCCTGTGAATTGCTCGCGATGCATTTCTAATATTCGCGTTTTTTTAATTTGCGTTGCAGCATTAACAATTCTTTGGATTAGAGCTTCGCGTGTTTCTACTTTCTCTTGATAAACCAAATCCTTCATCCAACCCCACATGTTGTAATCTAACGGATTGAGGTCTGGAGACCTAGCTGGCCAATTGTGTGGCCCACCTTGACCGATCCAGCGACCAGGGTAATGCTCATTTAGGTGAGCAGTGACAATTCGGGAAATATGAGGAAATATACTGCTTCAACAGTATTTTGGTATATTCTTTTTACTATGCGTAAATATAGTACACTTTGAAATAACTATCACAGACTATCTAAAACGTACAAATTTTTGAAAAGCACAATAAAATACCTATTTTTAACTAGACCAAAACCGACTATATGTAGGTTCCATTTAAAAAAGTATTTTAAGTCGAAAACCACACGAATTACAAAAAAATAAGTACGCCACTGAATTCTACGTAAAGGATAGGTTTTTTCGTGATTAAAAAAATACTCCAGACTTCGAGTTACTGTTTCTGTTTCATTTCGTCTTACCTTACTAACCAGAATATATCGTGAAAATATATAAATATACAGTATTAGAGAATTTCTAATCATAAATTTGTATGCTTTAATTAATTCTTATTTAAAAAAATAAGTAATTTCCACTAATGCATGAAAATCTATCAAAAATTTAACCTCTGACGTTGACCTGACCACAGGGAGATAAGCGCGCAAAACAGAAAAAAATATGATACCGTACTATATAGCAGAGAGTATTCAGATGAATGTAAAGTATTAAGTCATTTGATCTAAGCTTGTAAAGTGTAAATCCTTAATGTTTAACATATAGTCTCAATCAAGTCTCAACATTTCAGTAAAAAGTCCAAGTCGCCACTAAAATTACTGAAAATATTTAAATTTTAAAATTTTTTATATAGTTCAAAAACTAAAAGACATCGAAAATCTGTCGTGACTTAAAGATTTTTCTCGTATCTTTCTTTCTGTACAGTAAAAAACTCGTTCAAATGGTCTTATGCTCTGAATCAAACCTTTGTGAGATCTAGACTGACGAGGTAAGCCTTACAATTTTAAAAGAGTTAATATATTTTTTACAAAAATAAAATTGTGAATAATGAATTGAAGATAATTTATAATAGTTATTGGGAAATACCTACTGGGCTTTTCAAATTTGTGTGTTTAAACAGTGGCGTAAAACCTAATGAGTATTTTTCATATTTTTACTCTTGTAGCTTTTGATTGATTTTTTTTTTCATTGAAATGCAGATAGAGATTGTTTTTCTTATAATTTTTCTGTTTTTTTAATAGTTTTGTGAACATTAATTATTTTTAGATTTAATTCTGAATATAAAGAAATGTAATGGCTATTTTATAATAATTTGGAAATAAAAACAAAATAATGCATTTTAAGTTTCAGAAAATTTTTGAAATGGACTATTTGAAGCGTTATTAAATAGGGGCATAGCATTTGTGCATCGCGAAAAAACGGTATATTCTCCTTTTGGTCACATGGTTAGTAGTCACATGTTGCTTTGTTAAAACTGGCCTAAATTTGACACTTGTCACTTGCCATCTTGCCAACGAAGCGTCCAATGTTTACATAGGGAGGTTATGGTCATAAGAATTTATAAATAACAGCGATTAAATGATGTCCCCTGACAGTAATTAGAATATCCGGTTTGTTTATCAGCCACCCACTTGAATGCGTGACTTAACAAATAATATTTACTAGTTGCAGTTTTGTTGAAATTCCGCAGTATCATGATATGGAAGTAGACAGTTATTTTGATCTGGATGTTGCGAATATGTTGTGGATATTACACCAAAAATGACAACAGATTTAAGTTCAGGTATATATTTTGTAATAATTTAATAGTAGAAGTAGATGCAGTTTTGTTCCATATTGCAGCAGCCATCCCTCCATTGTATAGAGAGATTTTCGACATTTGCTCAAACGATGGGGAACCTATTCACAGGGAAGTGTATCAGTGTTTACTTTCACACTGTATGCTTTCAACCGAACAGCTTAGAACAATATGGGACCTAGTAGGAACACCTCAGGGACATATCAATAGAACAAATCTTTACAAAACACTCGTACTTGTAGCATATGCCCAGCAAGGCAAACAGTTATCTGACAAACTGTTTGATAACTGTGTAGAAGCAGGTAAGATTATTGAATTACAGTATATAATTATTTGATTGATGTCAAAATGTCTTAAATGTATGTATAAAGAACTTAGTTAAAATACAAAACTGATAGAAGAGTAGTTCTAAGAAATTGAAATACCAATCTGGATGAATATGAATCATCTAGGTACTTTTCTTGATGTGGTCAAGTTAAATATTGACTCATTTAAGTTGTGTATCTTGTTAATTTAGTCAAGTAGGTTCAGACATATTTATTTTAAAATATTTTCGTCTTTTTACGAGTTGGGTAAATTCCAAATATAACATCTGTAATTAAATACATCATGTAATAATAAATAACATATAACATATTATTGAGTGCAACTGAAATTCTTCTAGATAATTATTTTTATTGCAGTCATAATAACCACTTTTATTATAAATAGTAAATGTTCATGTATTTGATTCTTGGCATTTGGACGTTTTAGAGTACCCTTCACCTGGAATCAGCGACTTAACTCCTGTAAAGAATCTCAAAATTCAACTTAACATGAAACAAAGAGACGCAGTAGGATTTAATTATGGCGCCATTGTCCAAACAGATATTATAAATATTCATCTTGTACCTGAGAAGAAAGGATTGTTTCTGAAATACTCCGAATATATCGTTACCTCAAAGAGATTTAACAGTAAAGTTACCAGGAGATATAACGACTTCGTCGCTTTACACGAATTGTTACTTAATCGATTTCCTTATAGGTATGTGAGCAGTTTGGATTATAATAATAAAGAGATTTGCAGGAATCTATAATTTTTATTTTTTGCATTATTTCTAGGTTAGTTCCATCTCTTCCACCCAAAAAAATTGTATCTGATGCACATTTTTTAGAATCTAGAAGAAGGGGGCTGCACAGATGGTTGACATTGGTTTGTAGGCACCCGGTGATATGCCAGGATTCGTTGGTTCAGTATTTCCTGACTGACCAAGGACCTGAATTTCAGCATCGTATCAAGGAAATTTTCCGAAGGGTTCCCGATGAGTTCATGACGTCGGATATTGCAGCTATTGCTAAGGTATTTTTATTATTCTCAAAAATAGTATGATACTTATAATTTCTACTAACTTTCCAGGATTTGTTGCCATCAGACCATGGTCAAATAGCTGCGAATTCGCAAAATATCCGTACCCTTGTCAATATTATTGGCAAACTGAAGCACTTGTGCGAATCTGATGTGGAACGGCAAAATGCCTCTGGGAGGGATTTGGAAGATTTCGGTTCACAGCTAAAAGCGCTGAGTACACTGAACATCACACACGGTCAAGATTTCATCGAAAATTGGGGTGAAATTCAGAGAGGATTCGGCTTCTTCTCAAGGTATGTTGAAAAAAAGTTAATACACAACAATAATTAGGATATGTAACAAATTTTAAAAATAAAATTTTTTAATATCTTCAAGTTTGCTATCCATTTTTTAATGAATTTTTTGTAAATCTCAAATGTAAATATTTAAAATATGATTATTTATAAAATTATAGAATGACCACTAAAAACAATGTTTTTGAGGTTCGTTAATCCTAATGTTCTAATCCTGGGCCCAAATGCATGACCCATTGAAAGTGCAAGTAGCGGAACAGTACACACTATCATGGAGTCACTTAGCTGAGCCCGTCGCCAGAGCCTACCTCAGATGATCGACATTGACAACTGCCTGGCTTCACTTCTTGTCCGTTTCCAATTTACACAATCGCAATTATTTCTATATTCGTTATACTTCCCACATTGGTCATACACTATGAATTCTTTTTATTATGCCTCTACAGTAAAAATTGCAATGCTAACGAATTCTTCTTAAAAAAAACTAAGAAAGTTAGCGAATTCTTTTCATATCAATTTGTCAGAGCCGCCCCTAATGTTCCTCGACACTGAAATAAAATAAAGCCAATATAATCTGCTATGACGAGCGATGCTTCACCGTTAAAGGTTCGGACCGGACTCACTTATCCTTTATCATTACCACAAAATTAGTAACTAAGCTGACCTAATTGTGTATGATAAAGTGTATTTAAAATTACGTTTTTTAATTAAAATTTCATAATCTGAACGAAAGGAATCCATGCCCTCAGAAACAAATAAAAAAACGGAAAAATAATGTGAGCCACTTTCTAGATAGAAAGTGGCTCACATGAAATAAAAATAAGTTCAAACATCACAACAGAACCATGAATGAGAACATGGCGTGCGACGTAGGGCAACACTTCCGAACAAGAACGGCTATGTGATATTTTCAGTATTTCATTTTTTTTTTTTGAAAAGAAGATAATTTACCAGTCCTGACATATGCAAATAAATTGTTAACTGTAATGTAATACTGTGTGTTAAACGCTTTTGCCCCAATGCTTTACAAAAAAATCAATAAATATATTTCCAACTGAATTATTAAGAACTTTTTTTGGGGAAAAATTATCAACTCCATTTATAATGATGGTGAATATCTGCTCTAGTTAAAAATATATATAAGTAAAAATGTCACAATTAAAAAAAAGAAACTGAAGAAACAAAGTTATTGCTTTTTCCAGTAAAAGAATTGAGTGTTATTAGATTTTGGCCAACAATTCCCATATTTATCGAAAAATTTATTATTATTAATTTTAGTTGATTAAAGACATTTTCTTATAAGCAAAAATAAACTTAACTTCAGTCAACAAAATAACATATGATGTCACAGTAGCAAATTTACCATTCAATTGATGTGATATTCATTAAGGACACTTCAGATATAAAAAATTAAATACCTAAAAGATAAATTTTATATTTGCAGATCTATAAAATTTACAATTTTCCAGATTGATGTACAACCTGTATACCCTAATCAGAATAATTTTCAGGGAAATACAATCTCTATCTGTGAAATCTTCACAACACGCTGATACGGAGCAGCTTTCGGTATGTGAGAGATTGGGCCTTCTCTTAGACATTCTAATTGCTCACAAAGAACTATGTGAGAGGTTAGAAAAAGGCCTTCACCATGACCACACTGTGGCTCTCTCGAAACTGCTCTCTTTGAAAAAACGAAAGATCCAAGGGGTTATCAGGGGCACTGATGTAAGCTAAATGATGCAAATGGGAAGCACAAGCTTTTAAATCTTTTCCATTACAGGCAGAAAGTGTTGAAAAATTGGAATCTAAGATGCTGACTCAAGAAAGCGTCATAACCAACATGGAGTTAAGATCGGATTTCAGTTTGTACTGTCTGCACATTGAAACTCTGCTAGTGTATGCTTATTTGGGAACACTCAGCTCAATTTTCAATAACTTCGTAGCCCTCAAAGTGAAATCGCTTTCGGAGGTAAGAATTCCAAGATTACAGAAATTTAAATGCATGTTGTATCAAATTTAACGCACTTTGGAAAATTGGTTTCATATTATACTTTAAACGATCGTGTTCTCAAAAATTTCGAATATGTTGTCAAGTTGCATCTAGGAGCAACTCGGAACCACCCCTTTTTTTTGTTTGCTCATCTAGGGGTGGTAAAATATTACTTAAATATTTTCATCAGGATTTTCAACTTTATGCCGGAAGAAAGTTCTACCCCATCTAAACTCGGAACCACCCTTGTTTTTAATATTTTACCACCCCCTAGACGAGCAAACAAACAAAGTTCTGGGCTCCGTCTCACTAATGTAATATAAAAAATACAAACCATTTACATTTTGAAACGGCACACCATGATACGAAATGCCTAAAAGCTGGCCAAAAATGAAAAAAAAGTTTCTATTTGGAATTTTTTAAGTATCAGGTTGGCAATAGAGATAGTTGGGCTATTCAAATTGACCGGTGGAAACAGTTTGCTGTTTATACTGGAGCTAGAATTTGAAGTCGAAGTAACCTTATTGTGATGTAAAAATTTATTTATTGTTCTGATAAAGTCGTAATAAAATGGATGTTGTTCCAGGAGGTATGTAAAGTATTTCAACATTATAAATTATTCATTGTCCACTTATTTTCATTATTGTTTATGACAAATAATGCTTAAATTTATTACGAAAATCTTTCAAAAGTGAACTTAAAAGTTATATAAGGCACCATAAGGCTAAATTACTTATTGACCCGTAATCTATGATCAATTTACTATAATATTATGAAAAAAACGTCTGGGCTTTCAATTTTACGATATGAATAAAGCAAAAGTTGCAATGAATTGTAATTCAATTATTTCGTTAATGTCGAACAAAAAGTGAAAAGAGTATTGCACTTATTATAAAATAAGTAAAAATAATGTTTGGAAAAATACATATAAATGGAATAGTAAAGGGCAATAAGTAAATAAAGAGAAAGAATACTCGAGTATGACAGAAAAGGATAGTCGATGCATAATGATTTTATAATTTCAGGAATCTAATTTTGTCAATTCAAAGCTCCACAAAAAAAAGTGGAATTTGAAAGACAGGACCCTGGTATCTATGTTTTTGGGGTCACTGAATCCGAAACCGGTGTGTTTGATCCGATCAGGTCTGCGTTAAGGTCAGTTCAAGGTCAAATGTAGACAATCATTTGCCAACAAAGTAAACCTCCATATCTATACGTTTTTCGGGGCGGTAAATCCGAATCCGGTGTGCGTTTGATGCGATCAAGTCTGCGTTTAGATCAATTCAAGGTCACATGTAGAAAATCAATTGCCAACAAAGTAAACCAATGTTTTTGGGGTCGCTTAATCCGAATCCGAGGTCCCTTTGACCTGATCAGATCTTCTAAGTTCCAAACTCAAAACACTCAAGTATTCATTTATGCGTATTAAAATTTGAGTAACAAATAAGATTAAAGAAAGCTTTAATTCTGAGCCCGTGACTTTCAACAATTTTCAACAGAATAACGTGATCAATGACAAATTTTTAAGAATTGTAATTTGTCTGCTTTACAATAAATTGAATTTTAGCATAATCAGTGTGGTTAAAAACCCCAATATCCACTTTCGTTAGTTTATTTCACTTTTGTCAAATTTCGTCCGCCATATTGGATCCGCCATTTTAAATTTTTCAATTTCAATATGAAATTCGTAATCAATGTTGTCAAAAACCCCGAAACACCTATTTTTGTCAGTTTAATTGACTTTTTAAAATTTAATCGCCATATTGGATCCGCCATTTTGAATTCTTCAATTTCAATATGAAATTCGTAATCAATGTTGTCAAAAACCCCGAAACACCTATTTTTGTCAGTTTAATTGACTTTTTTAAAATTTAATCGCCATATTGGATCCGCCATTTTGAATTTTTCAATTTTAATATCAAATTTGTAATCAGTTGGGTCAAAAACCCCAGTATACCCACTTTTGTACAATTTGGAATAAATTTTAATTTTTGGCCAGCTTTTAGGCATTTCGTACCATAGTGCGGCAATGTAATGGTTGTATTCCCATTCTCAATTCACCTGAAGAAGTAATTTTAAGTAAAATGTGGAAATAGTAAAATCTTTCTAAAGTTGTTATTTTTATGAACAGTCAAAGCTCCTTATTCGCGGTTCCCGTATTCGCGGACCAAAAGATTGTAACCACTTCCCATATTCACGTGTGAAAAATTATGTATTCGCGAATCCAAAACTAACGATACAGATTGTATTTTTAGAATAATGTGTATTTATTTGTCAAAATAAACAAATAGGTATCAAAATATTAAATATTTATAAACAAACAAATTTTAGTGTCATGAACCAGTCCTTTAACAAAAGTCACTGCTTGCTCACACGTGCCACTATGGCCTTTGATAAATGTGACATTAAACTTAAAAAACCTGAGTGAATGTTTACGGATGGCAAATGAGCTTTGTGATTTCAATTGATCTGTCTGTGGAAGCAAATTGATAATGCCACAGCTGAATATTAATCCAAGGCCTTTTATTAGTTGCAAAACAAGAAAAAATCACTAAATCCTTTAAACCATTGCTTAAACCTGATAATAATAATTAATATTGTTAAAATTTATCTCAGTAAATTACTTTTATTATATTTTTTTATTATTTTGCAACAGTGGAACGTATCCCCTATATTTCCATATAAAATGCCATTCCATATTCGCGGTATATTTTCGGAACATATCCCCCGCCAATAAGGAGCTTCGATTGTATTAATCTCTGGCCTACATTAGAATGACAAGAATTCTAGACAGGTTCTGGAGAATTTTTCTTCCCATGTTCAGTGTGAATTTGTGGTCGGAGCTATCTTATTATTAGATGCAAACTTATTTGTTTCAATCTGTAGCCCATACAATAGTTTTTTCCCGCAATACCAACAGGGAGAATATTTTTGCTTTGATTTTTGGTAACAAAGAAAATTGTTTGATTTCATTGGATAGAACTTTTTTCATTTATACCTTTACGACAAAGTAAAAATATGAGAACGAGTAATAAAATATATATAACGAGCGTTCAAATAAAAACGTGGTCAAGTTGGTTCTGAAAATTTGGACGTAGGGCGTAGCGTATAGCAAATGAACTTAAACGTCATCTGTCAAAGCGCTATATCGCCGCTATCAATTTGAATATTTTCGTTTTAAAAAGCGTTTAAAATGGTGTTTTCTCAAGAACAAAAAGTGTTTTATCATAGAGTCCTACTTTAGAAATGGACGCAAGATTGATGGAATATGGAAGTATTCTATTGAGGAATGTTTCATAGAATTTCAAAATCAATTTCCCGGCGTTGTTGAGTACAAAATTTTTCAAAGTGCAGTTCAGCGTCATGTTAATGTTTTTCATGAAACGGGCAATGTAACAAGAAAAGAAGGAAGCGGCCGACCCGACCTAAAAAGCGGACTGAAGAATTAAAAGAAAATGTCCAACAAATAATGGAAAATGTACCAAGAACTTCTGTACGTGTTTTATCACAAATGGTGGGAGTATCAGTCGGTACCTGCCACACAGTGTTAAAAAAAGATTTGCGTTTGTTCTCCTATCATTTAACTTGTCAGCAAGAACTTCATGAAGTTGATTTTCCGCGACGGGCTGTATTTTGTGAATGGTTTTTAAACTACGGCGAACTTCATAATATCACCTTTTTTTCTGATGAAGCCTGGTTTCTTTTAAGTGGTTACGTAAACTTACAGAATATGAGAATGTGGTCTTCTGAAAAACAAGATAACTTTTTTGTCGAGGTCCCTCTACACGCTCAAAAAATTGGAGTTTGGTGTGCTCTCAATCGAAGGAGGATTTATGGACCTATTTTTTTTAATGGTACTCTTACTGCGCAAAGGTATAGAGAAGAAATTATCGCTCCTTTTGTTAACCAGCTGGAAGAAAACGAAATTACAAACTTTTATTTTCAACAAGATGGCGCAAGGGCACATACGGCAGGCGAGACGATGAATATGTTGAGGGAAGTTTTCCAAAATCGACTAATAAGTCTCAATGCTGAACATGAATTTCCACCGAGGTCATGTGATATTACGCCATGTGATTTCTTTTTGTGGCCTTACCTTAAAAACACTATTTTTGAACTGCCTATTCCTGATTTAAACCATCTGCAGGCTCAACTTATAGACAAGATTCATGAAATTAACAATACCCCGAGCATCTTAGAAAATGTCTTTAATTCTTTGAGGAACAGGTGTGAAAAGTGCTTGGAACAAGGAGGGGGACAGTTTCAGCAGCTGCTTTAATTTATTGTTATAACAAGGAGGGGGACACTTTCCGCAGCTCCTTTAATTGTATGTTATTGTTATCATGATTATTCTTTAAAATAAAGTTATATAGTCATTAACGTTATTGAAACTGACAGCTGCTATACAGCTCGTTGAGAAATGAGGTTAAGTTGGTCGCTATAAGCTACTCGCCTACGTCCAATGTGTCAGAGCCAACTTCGACCACGTTTTTATTTGAACGCTCGTTAGTATTGATTGCTTTATAAACTTGATAATCATTATCTTCAATTTGGAGTATTACTGATTATTTACAGGAAAGCATTTCTGTTTTTAGCTCCGTGATATTTGGGAACGAGTTCAACCTTTTGCTCAACAACGTTCTCCTGATGTTTGTTCGAATAACGCAGGGAAAAGGAGTGCCTAGTGGTAGTGGTGGTTCATATTTTATGAAGTATATATGTAAAAGGAAACAAGTGTATAAAAAAAAAACAAAAAAAAAATCTGCATTTCATATTTCTAATCGGTTGGGATGGGGCTTATTTTAACTTATTTATATTTTCCCAACAAACCTATTCTGATATATTCGATAAGTGATTATTACCCGGGTAGCAGTTTAAATATCACACTACGTTATGGCTACAGTCTTATTAAAAGTATATTTTATTTTCTACTTTCGAATAATTATTTTCTCTAATTTCTTAAGTGTGTTCAAGTAACTATAAACATTTTATGTTAAGTAATGTAATATTGGATAGTATGGAGAAAATATTAAAAAAACGAATTAGAATTGTATATGAAATTGTACGGTATCCCATTTTGGAAATTTTTCTAAATTTTATCCTAAAATAGTTTCTGCCATTAATATAAAAAAATAATTAATGTAAAACACATTAACATTTTTTTTTTAAATAACTGCGTAAAGAATCATATGGACATATTAAACTTGCATATAAAATTTTCCTAACTCTCCAGTTAACTCTCCAATGCTTTAATTTCGTTTTAATCGTACTTTTTACATTCCCTTTTAATCGATATTATATATGGTATATTTATTTACATGTTTTAAACGTTATTTAATATGGTGTTAGGTTTTTGTTACCAGCGTGCCTTATTCTGAAATATTCCTATTATCGTTTATTGTAACTATGTGATATATTCGAACTAAAAATTGTAAATTTATATCATTGTTATTGTAGTTAATAAAAAATTCAAATAACGACAGTTATTTAGTTATTTGTTAGCGTTAATGAGAAAAACTGCATAAATTTTAAATAAAGTTGACTTAGTCTTCATCGCTGCCGATTCCTAGCTGTTGCCATAAGAATCCTTCATTTTGTTTTGCTATAATTTTCAAGGTAAGTGTACTGTTGTTTTCATTTTATTAGGTATACAGGGTGTTTGTAAATAACTGCGAAATATTTTAGGGGGTGATTGCCGAAGTTATTTTGTGAAAAAAAGTTCATATAAACATAGGTCGAAATATGGTTCGTTTCCGAGATAGACATTAAATTTTAATTTATTTTATTAATTTTTATCAATTATTTCAGTTTTAAAGATATTGACTCGAAATTTGAAAAACGCTTTGGAGGGATAAATGAGCATTTTTTGACATGATCTGAATATTTCTACTTGCACCAGGAACGTTCGTGCGAGAATGCCACAAACCTATTTAATAAAAAAAATGGGACGCCACTGACTTTTTCCTGTTTTGATATTTTTTTAGAAATCTGTCATCAATTATGAATGAAATTGGTCTCTCCAATTTTTTTCTTAGAATGCACCGTTTTTGAGGAAAAAAATAAAACATTTTATTGCAAGTTGTATATTTTTAATTTCTACCGATACATTATCGAATTTCTGTTTGAAATAAAATGAAAATAAATAAAAATTTAAACACTGTATCTCGGAAACGAAGCATATTTCGACCTACGTTTATATAAACTTTTTTTTTACAAAATAACTTCGGCAACTATCCCCTAAAATATTTCGCACTTATTTACAAACATCCTATATATCTATAGATATGCACGTTAATAAATAACCATTTTAAATACATAAATATTATTTTCGGACACTGAAAGACGTCAGGATAATACTATTGGTTGCTGAAAAACGTCGCCTCATGGGAAAAGGAGCATTTCTGATACGAGTTTTTGTTTCAAATTTGTAAAATGGCCAGCTATTGTGGGTGTCGGCGAAATAATTATAATTGATAATTATTACATGGTGATTTACACGGATTAAAACCGCGATTAGCAAGAAAAGGTGTCGCTGTCGGGTATATAAGATTTAGTTGAAGAGCGTGCCAGAATTTCTGTTCATTTGGGCTATGTTTTTCCATTGCGTCTCCTTTGTCAGGCAATTCGGCATTGCAGCGTTTAGTGAGGAAATAGTACTATTTCTCACTCAATGATTGGAGGTAAGTGTGCACAAAATTTTAGTAAAAATGTCATTAAAGTCCTAACCCACTACAGAATGACATTACTTATTCATTTTTATCTACAGGGTGTGGGAAGTTTGACTGCCATTACTTCAGCATGAGATAGCATAATCATAAATGAACAAAGAAGTTGGATATAAGAAGAGGCATAAGATTAAGTTTTCAAAATACAGTGAATATTAATATTGGGAGTTTCATCACAACGTGACAACAGCACTTAACCAAATGCTATACACAGCTGATGCATACCACGTGCACGCAGCAGACTTGTCCTATGGAAAAAATGTAAACAACTATTATTATTATTATTAAGTCAAGATGATTGTTTTCTAGTTTTTTAAATAAATAAAACAAAATGTATCGATTTTGTAGTACGAAGATAGTGTTGTGCTTAAATTTTAGCTCGAATTTTAGTAATTATGAATCTCTTAAAACAGGAACTTAACTTTTAGTCAAATTATGAATTTGAAAAATATGTAATTAAAGTACCCAAAGATTCACGGCGTCCAAGTAATCATACGTATTAAAAATAATTTAGGTGCTTACCAAAAAGCAAAGTAATTTTTATTCGCTGAAAAACACCTCAAAAAAGGAAATAGTGGTACGCAATATACACTCCAATACGGTCAAATTCCAGATACCAACTGAATTGTGTATTGGTGGACAGCTTAGTACCTCGTGTTAATCACCACGACATCACATTGCTCGATATGAATTTTAGCGATTTTTTTTTATTACGCTAATTATTTTTAAGTATTAAGCACAAAATTCAAAAAGTTATAAATGTATTTTATGGTATTCTATGCACGCAGTTGTCAATATTCCCTAATGTGAAAACAAGACGTGCCTTCATAACACTTATAAATTAGTAGGTCACTCTTTGCCAGTATATACAAAGTAATACTTTAAACAGTAGGCATTGAGTAGCATGGCATTTAAAGAGAAAGACTTTATAAAATATCTCACCCACACCAAAAACACATTCATACTTGCTGTGCTACTTGCGATTGAATTAAGGATGGTCATTTACACGTAAATAAATTCACGTCAAGTTCACATCACATTTTTAAACATTTAAAAGCATTTTAAGACAAAACAGAAGCAATCCTTTTTTGAGTAAACCATTTTCTTTATTGGAGGAATCCCAGAGAAGTATATTCTAAAAAATTTGGAAACCGATTTATTATCAACATCCCTTGTTCACCGAATTGGTTTATATAAAAAAATACAGTTTTTGGTTACTTTATATTTTTAATTAAAATTACATAATACTATAAGCCATCAACTCAAACAATACCAGCTGTTTTCAAAACAGAAATAATGCTCCATTAAAATTTTTATTAAAACATTCAAAATAATGGTTTGGGTTTTTAATTGATTAATTAATTTATTAATCATTAATATAACTTTTTTAAAATAAATTCTAAAAATATAACCATATAATTTTCATTCTTACGAGGGTTGCCTTTTATGTTTCGGGAATGGACGATCCTGGCGCTGCCTTCCGACAACCGACGTCACCTATCGTAAAGTTGAACATTTTGTCGGTATACTTACTCAGAACATTTTGATGTACAGGCGTTATTTGTGTTCTTTACACTGACTTGAAAAATTCATCTCAGCTAAAAAATGGAATTAAATATGAACATTTCTGTAACATTATTTTTTACAACTTTCAACGTGGATTATCTCAAAAGCAGTGCATCGATGAACTTAATTCGACCAAAACCACTGGTGGTATACGGTATAATGGTACACAACCATTTGTTTGCCAGAAGTTTTCGGAAAAATAAGGGAAACCAGCCACCAAAGACGAACCATTTTCCACCAGGATAATGCAAACTCTCATACATCGATTCAAACAAGGCTTTTTGAGAACTGAAAAACTTGATTGATGAACCAGCCACCAAAGACGCATCATTCTCCACAAGGACAATGCAAACCCTAATACATCGATTCAAACAAGAGACTTTTTGAGAACTGAAAAAGTTGATTGATGAGTCATCTACCATACAGCCCTGATTTGGCACCCAATGACTTTTTTTATACCCGCACTCCCGCACACCAAAAATAAATTATGACGTCAACGTTTTTCGATGCTTGATGCTTCAAAATGTGGTATATGGTATAATGGTACACAACCATTTGTTTGCCAGAAGTCTTCGGAAAAATAAGGGAAACCAGCCACCAGAAGCATCATTCTCCACCAGGACAATGCAAACTCTCATACATCAATTTAAACAAGACTTTTTAAGAACTAAAAAAGTTGATTGTTGAGTCATCCACCATTCAGCCCTGATTTGGCATCCAATGACATCAAAAATAAATTATGACGTCAACGTTTTTCAACGCTTGATGCTTCAAAATGCATGTTTTGGAGGTACCTCAATCGGAATGGAAAAAGTGCTTTGAAAATTGGTTCAAGCGCATGCAAAAGTGTATTGATCTTCATAGAGAATATTTTGAAAAACATATACGATGATTAACTTTTTTTTTGTTTTCTATTCCTGAAATATAAAAGGCAATCCTCGTACATTACAATTGAATAGGGACAGCTTATCTGCTATTTCGATAAAATTTTAATAATCTTTCTAATTCACACAAAATATGAGAGTCTTCGTGCATTTTTTACCTATCAACAAACCTATATCGGTAAATACATTCTGCTCCTCACTAAGGTGCCTCTTATACTGCTTAAAGTGCATCAATTTGTAGTTGTATAGAATCAAAATTTCATCGATATCTCTCGGCTTTGGAAAATTTTCATCTACCCCATCGATATCTTCCTCCAATCTCGAATACTTACTGGCATCTAATCTATCCAGGCACTTTTCGATAGGGATCCAATGGTACGTTTCAGGACAGAGCAAAAATGACGGGACTAGTTTTCCTTTGTACCTCATTTTCTGGCAAGAGTGTATGTAGAATCCCATGTAGTAACTGCTCAGTTCCGGGATCTTTTCATGTAGAGATCTCACAAGTTGTACCTCTCTAGAAAAGACAAGGTTAATACAAGAACTCGCTAGGCATTAAGGTTTTATTGGTATTTAAATCTTCACCGTTTCATACGTGTCGAAAAGCCACAGATGCTAACCTTAGTGATCCGTACGTTCCTAAAGTAAGGTTTCTGTAATCGGGATCGTAAAAGAAATAAACGGAACTGACACATCTCGGTAAAATATCTATTACGCCCACTGCTATTAATTTGTCGTCTATCCAATACTGCTGATGAAAGGAACCGTAGCCCGGACCGTCCACTCCTCTGGGAAAATCAACAGGCTAGAATTGAATAGATGTAATAATTTTACTGAAATAAACCTGATACAAAGCTAGCTGAAAAAACTTGCAGGTTAGGTTAGGTTAAGGTGCAGTCTCTAAAATTGGTTACCTGTGCGTATTAAACAGTCAAACTAGTAAGTGTCCTAAAAAAAATGTGAGATAGGAAATTAATAACATAATAATTGTCAAAATGTTAAATTTTTCCAAAGGAGATTTTTAGGTTCCCGACTTCATGCATTTTTTAGCGAATGTTTTACTGGATTTTTAGTTATACAGGGTGTTTCAGGTTTTAATTGGGTAACGTCATCATATAATACAGCAAATTATTTTAAGCAAAAAGTTGCATACGAACATGGGCTGTAGTTTGCTTAGTTTTCGAATCAGAGGACGTTCAAGTTGGAAAAAAATATTACACATTCTAAAATATCTCCGAGGACGTTTGATGTACTTAGACTGATGAAACTTGTCACTGATTTATCTAATTAGAAATGTTGCTAAATTGACTCGAAATATGTTAACCAGTGACAGATACAGTGAGTCAATACCACCAAGAGCTTCAGAATTTCTATTCCACTGAATACTGTAAATTCCATTTATGCTTTTCATGATATTGCTAATAAACTAGGCGGTAGTGGTAGATTTTCGGTTATTATTTTAGTTAGCATATCTTTCAGACGGTTTCCTAATGTGCATACTCTTATAAAAATATTCATTGATTCATCCTGATGTCTTGATATGGAAAAGTGGCTCTTCACCTGTTCACAAATTATATATACATTTTGGTACCAATGGCAGCTCGTTAGGTGATGCACCGCTTCACCTAAATTTCCGTTTAGTTGTGCAATTTAAAATTATTTTTAATTTTATATAAATTTAAAAAATTTATTTCAATTTAAAATATATGGCTGACAAAAGTCTTCCATAGGAAGAACTCTGAAAATCTGTCTCTACCTTCTGGTATGTAAAAAAAATAGATATGACAACATATTCCACCAAACTTGTCTTGTATTTCAATAAAAATAAATCAAAATTGATGTGAGAGGCACTCTCACATTCTCTCTGGTCTTACAATAAATCTGACTCACCCTGTATTCATGGCAATGATAACGTTAAGAATTTTTTTGAATTAGCTAAAAAGGCTAAGCTTTTAAAACAATTATATGCTATATTGGAGTCCAGTAAACTAAAAGTTAAAAAAGCTTAATAACAACCATGTGACATTTAGTAAAACCCCAAAGCAGAGTAAAATATACCTCCAATGGTGTTTGGACAAGAAAACTGTAAAACTGATCTGGATCGGAGTCCTCTTTACTCTCATTATGAATGATCATTTGATATTTTTCAAAAAGCTCTGCACTTACGGCAAAAAATTCATGGTTTTGTGACATCCTCTCTAGGGTAATCTATAATAATTAATATACTTTTATTTTTACTAAGTCTAACAGTCTTACCAGAAAAATATATGTGCCGGGTGTCTCAGAGTTGAAGTGACAAAAGCCTTAGGGAAATTCCCCTCAGAAAAATATGTAAAAAAGTTCATACGAACTTGGGTCCGCAAGCGCTTCGTTTTTGAGATACAAGATGTTAATTTTTTTTAAAATGAAGTTATTTAAAAAACTGCTTTAGCCGATGGGAATGAAATTTGATGGTTTATTAAAACAATTAGTTATCGTACATCAACTGGACCAAAATTTTCAGGGGCAGCAAGAAATATCACCGCCGTGTAATTTTTTTTTGGATTTTATGAAACACATATTCAGATTAACCCTTTAAAAATTTAGTGAATATTACATAAAAACCGTAAAAAAACTACAGGGTAATTTTCTTTTCTACAAAAAAAAAAAGACTTGCTCGCTGGGTCAAATCTTGGTCCAGTTAATATATGATAATTGTTTTAATAAACCATAAAAATTTCTCTCAATTCAGCTACCTAGTGTTTTTTTTTAAACTTAATTTAAAAAAAAATTAACACCCTGTATCTCGGATACGAAGTATTTGCAGCCCCATGTTCATATGAACATTTTTACATATTTTGCTGAGCGGAATCGCACTTAGACTCTTGTTACTTCAACTCTGAAACACCAGGTATAAAAATGGAACTTCACATATTGTGCTTAAAAAAAAGTTTATATAAAAAAAATAATTTTAAGTTAAAACCCCTTAAAATACAGCATCAGATAGTTATTCTTTTACTCTGCTTTTCATAAATTTATAAAATAATTTAGAGAAAAAAAAAACATTTCAAATACCTGTAACGGAGAACTAACCAAAAATCTATGAAAGCTCTTCATGGACAATTTTGATGGAGGATCGTTGTGTACAATCATCTGATATTTTCTATACAATTCATATTCAACTTCTTTGACCCTTTCCCATTTAATATCAGGTTCGCTAGTCGGAACTAATTCTAGCTGAGAAAAGAATAACTATATCAGTAATCGTGTAGGCAGTCTGTCTTATCGTTAGATAAAATTTAGAGTATTACTATTTTATTGATAGATCCAAAATATTTAATATAGTGATGCAGCTGATTTTGAATTTAGTTTTTAGACAGACTGTATATGAAAAAACGACCAAGAACTGTTTCAAGTATTTTTTTGTGTAATGATGGGGGCACAACTACAGTCAGTGGCCAACTAATTTTTAGATAAATAAGGATCATAAAACTTCAACCAATCGTTGAAGATTGTGTTTTTTTTTAATTCAACATACCCTTAATTTGTGTTTGGAACTCTGTGAAACATCTTCCAGAAAATCCTCAATAGATTTTTGTGCTTGTACAGGTTGCTTTTTCTCCATGCTTAATCCATGTTCCAAAAGTTTTTCTTTTTTTCTCTCAAGTCTCAACAATTTCGCTTTTTTACACGGTGGTCTGTTTAAATCTGCCCCAACTCCTTCTTTATATGTACACTTGAAATTATTTTGTTGTGACATGGATTTATTTTGTGATGGATCTGTAAAGTCGACACTTTTTATACCTATTTTTACTAATAAAAAAAATAATTAACATATTTTCAATACTACGTCAAAAAGAACTTAAATAATGTGTTATTCTTATTACTTGCCATTTGCTGTGCTTTCGGTTTTACTATTTTTATTACAGTGTGGTTCAACTGTAGACAAATCACAGCTTACATTAGTTTCTACTTCACTTGGACTCTTATTGATTTTACTAAAATTAATATTGGGTCTATCTCTAATAAATATCCCAGAGGTATCAGGTCTGTCACTATTTTGTGTTTCTGGTTCAACATTTTTAATTAAAATACCATCTTCGAGATACTTGTTAAACTTTTTAATTACTTTTTTCTGAGATTTACTTACTGAAAAATTTAAGGCATCACATCTGAAATAGTCAAGGATATAGAGAGTTTAAGCAATAATTAACCGTAAACGTACTTGATCGTATATTGAGGACAGCATGTTTCGTACATAATCGGTTTATAGCAATATTTTCCTGATCTACGCCATCCTCTGTCTATTAAATTTTGGTAGTCTTCAACTGTTAGTGTTTCGGACCACATCCCTAGTAAAAAAAATCATGCTTTGGTCTAAATTTGTTTAGATTTATTTTACATTTACTTACCATGTGAAATGCTGCCATATTCGTTCTTACAGTAACCACATCTATGTTTTTCTCTGTCAGGGTACCAATAAACTATACTTTTGTTTCTTAATGGTGAATTCATTTCTTTATTATATCACATAGAAGTAAATTTGATTTTGACCTTATTAGATAACCCCTAAAATAAGTCGAACCACATGTTATGTTTAACAAATTTTTGTGCATGTACTGTATAAGAATCTAAATTATTAATTGATATAAGAATTACTAATGTTAATACAGAAATGAAGGGAATCACCTTTGTTCATATTTTCATCGAAAAACAAAACTGTCAGTAGTGTCAGCTAGTGATGGGAGATTTCGAGTGAAAAATCGAGTGGTACTCGATTATTGAGATCACTCGAGATATCTCGAGATGTTTACTCCCACCACTCGAGTGATTATTACCCTACAGTTGCACCCCAAAATGTTAGTGCATACTGCAAATAGTCACTGATTGCGTAACCTTTTTTTTAGGATAAAACGAAAAAGTGGTTAGGTCTTGAAGTGCGTGAGCTTTTTTTTTTTAGCTACGCTTATAAATAATATATGACTAATACAAACATATTTGTGCGCCGCTGGGATGAAAACGACCAATATCTCGTATCTCGAGTGATCACTCGATTATTAGAAGGACTCGATTACCGATAACTCGATTATCAAAATTAGTCGATTATGCCCATCACTAGTGTCAGCTGGTTGCTGGTTTGGTTGTCGTCAGTCGTCACTCGTCAGCATTCTAATTCTATGCCATAGAACAACGATCAACCAACCCGTAAACCAACACCTACCAAAAAGGATGAGAATAGCAACCCAAGATCTTTAGTCCTGTTCGTTGTGTCTGCTTGACGTACTCCAAGTCAATCGGAGTATTTTATCAGCGTTCGTTGAAGCCGAGCACAAAATATATGTTGTTCGTTATACGCAGTTCAGTGCGAGCGGCCGAGCTGAGCGGACGTGCTTGTTTGTGGGGTGAGGTGGTTGCAGCGAGCGGGATCTGCCTGCCTTTGTTGGGGCTGCCTGGAGGGAGTCCCTTTCTTTCCTTTTAATCACCGACCTAATCCCCGGCTAAGCATAGAGGCCGCCGACATCTTTGTTCAGGTACCTGTCCCGGGGTTATGCCCAGGTAAGTTTTAACTTATTTATCAGTTATTTGCATTACTTTAAAATACATTTCTTTAAAATTGCGACCCCCGACAAACAATATACCAGACAGACAAATACACCAAAAGACACGTACGCCCCCGTAAGGGGGCATCCCCACACGACTAACACTTACACACCCACCCACCCACACACACACGCGCACACACACACACACACACACACACACACACACACACACACACA
>NW_019417798.1:101091-104244 GCF_000390285.2 Anoplophora glabripennis
AATAGGGTGCAGAGTTGTTTCACGCAAAATATTAGGGTTTTCTGTGTTCCAAGAGCGATAATTTTGGGAGTTTACGTACCCACTTAAATGAAACCACGCTTCATCAGAAAAAAATGTTAGATCTAGAATATCGTCGTCATTCAGATTTTCGTTAAACCAATTACAGTATTGCACACGTTTTCCAAAATCTAACGGAAGTAGTTCCTGCACAACACTAACTTTATAAGGATGAAAATGCAACTTCTTTACTGCTTTATGGCATGATCCATATGATATTCCTATAAACAATTTAGGAATAATGATACAAATTTTAGAATAAATATTTGTTATTAAGTACCTGTTTGAGCAGATAACCGACGTAGTGATTTGGTTGGACTAGCTCGTAAGCGGTTTTCAACATCTTCCAAGACTTCCTCTGTAAGAATAGACTTTCTGCCTGGAGATTTTCCTCTACAAACACTTCCAGTGTTATGGAAGCGTTCCACTAATCTCTTCACGTGTCTCGAAAAAATTTCATAATCAATTTCATCATTTGGAAATTGTTCTTGAAATTGTAAATGACACGAATTCATCGAATATTTCCAACCATTACCATTGTTTTGTCCACTACGAAAATAGGCCTCCAGAAGAAATTTATCATGTCCTAATGAAAATGCCATGTTAACCTAAATTAAAAACAGATTAGGTTAGAGAACATACGCAATAAATTAATTACTCACGTATAATATCCACCTACTCTAACTGTAGTATTGAAAAATACTGTTTTATAATGTCGCAAAATATATCAGGTAACAACAAAATCTACAAAATAATATTCAAGCCAAAAAATCCGTGCGCCAATGAACAGAACGTCAAATTGTGAAATCGCCACAGAACACCATGAAATTGCACGGAAAAAAAGAAATTTTAGCAAACGGAAATCAGTTTTGATAGCAATTGAGACAGGGTACGTTTAGAATCCGGTCAATCATTCTCGATCTCTCTGTATAAGATCATTGCTCTGGTTACTCTATCATTTGTGCTGGAGCAAAGGGAGTAGAGCAACTAGAGCAATCATCAATCATCAGATTTTGTTTTTATTGGTTGATGAACCTGACGTATCTATCTCTATATAGACTATCTCTTTTTAAGAAAAGTCCATATTATGCGTGTAGCACAGTCTACAACAAATTGCCGCAACAAATAAAAAATATAACTTGTCTCACTAAATTTAGAAAGGAATTTTTGGAGTTCCTTTATGACAAAAGTTTTTATTCCCTAAATGAATTTTTAGACGCGCGCTACTGATTTGTACTGTCTGACCGTTTATATGTGTATATATGTGTGTATATATGTATATGAATATGTATATATGTGTATATATATATAATGTATTATAAGTCTCGATCCATTCTATGTATGTAAAATTGTATTTTTAACATTTTAACTTGTTTGTTTGAAATCTACTTTTTATGTAATTTTCTGTAAATCAAATTTTATCTACCTGTGACGTTTCGTACCCTGTATGGCATACACGAAATAAAGTTATTATTATTATTATTATTATTATTATTATTATTATTATGCCGGTCAGCATGGGAATGCACTGCCTATTACTTAAGGCACATGACAAAATGTTTGACATATTCACAATCTTCGTCTAAACATACATTTTCCAATCCATTTTCTCCTTCTTCCACTAATAATTATATGAAATTTTTATGATAGGACTCCTTTATCGATGAACACAGGCAAATTACTTCAAGATCTCACTGCTCTACTTTGTGATCTAAAAGGCTCTAGTGACGTCACTGCTCCGTATTCTTCACGATCCAAGATCTCTTGGAGCCACTAGGAGTAGCGTCTAACGAACAGGGCTTTTATACAACTGATCTTGATAGCAACCTACATTACTGTCCCATTCCTTGTGTCTGCTTGACGTAATCCAACTCAATCGGAGTATTTTATCGGTGTTCGTTGAAGCCGAACACAAAATCTATGTTGTTCGTTACGCAGGAGTATTCCACTCTGATCAATAAGATCATTGCTCTGCTTACTCTGTAATTTGTGCTGGAGCAAAGGGAGTAGAGTAATCAGCCGATTTAATTTTTTTTGGTTGATACATCTAACCTATGCCGGTAAACATGGGAATGCACTGCCTACTTAAGGCACATGACAAAATGTTTATGACATATTCACTTCAATCTTCGTCTAAACGTGTTGATACATTTTCCAATTCATTTTTTCCTTCTTCCACTAGTAATTCCCTTTATTCATGGTGGATAACAAATTTGTTTTTTGTATACCAAACATAAGAAAAACTGCTAAAATACCCTAGATAAAGTAAACTTAAAACACCACGTACACGGTCCGTAAAAAAGACTCTACTGACCGTGACAGTCGTGACACACGTATACAACAAATCAAAGCATAGGTTATCATAGAAAATTTTTATGATGTGTTATGGTTATGTTCAAGTCGTCTTAAAGAACACGAGCAAATTACTCCAAGATCTGACTGCTCTACTTTGTGATTTAAATGGATCTGGTGACGTCACTGCTCCACACCCTTCATGATCCAAGATCTCTTAGAGCCACTAGGAGTAGTATCTAACGAACAGGGCTTTTTATAGGTAGTATGTATGTTCAAAATTTAGGGCGTAAACGTAATTCGACACGGTAGATACGTAATTTTCATTGTATTTATAGTTTATACTTTAATTATAAATACAGTATTGCATTTGAGTATAACAGACACATTCCGACATTTTTTTAAGGACTTTGGTAAATAGGTAATGGATATCGCTTGGAGTTCAGTTCCTAGCGGGCAGCCGACCAGAGAACACGTGTTTTGTGAAAGTGTTGTGCAAGGAGCAATTTCTACCTGCCTTTATTAAGGCTACCTGGAAAGAATCCCTTTCTTTCCTTTTAATCACCGACCTAATCCCCGGCTTAAGCATAGACGCCGTCGGCATCTTTGTTACAGCACCTGTGCCGGGGTTATGCCCAGGTAAGTTTTTACTTATTTATCAGTTATTTGCATTACTTTAGAATACATTTCTTTAAAATTGCGACCCCCGACAAACAATATACCAGACAGACAAATACACCAAAAGACACGTACGCCCCCGTGAGGGGGCATCCCCACACGACTAACACTTACACACCTTCCCAC
>NW_019417798.1:105421-112531 GCF_000390285.2 Anoplophora glabripennis
CCTTAGCAAAGCGCATCCCAGGCTGCATAGCCGCACTACCCTACCCAACCATACCACACATAAACATGACACTACCCCCGGGGTTTACACAGACGAGCCGGCGAAGCAAGAAGAGCGCCAGAAGAAAGGGCCCTAGCCGGCGGGGCCCAGCCAGGACAAAAGGAGGTCCCACAAAGCGCCTACACCGGCCGCATTTGCGGTCGGGGTAGACGACGGATGGGCCTAAGGGCCACCTTAGCAAAGCGCATCCCAGGCTGCATAGCCGCACTACCCTACCCAACCATACCACACATAAACATGACAAGCCAATTTCTAGCCATGGAATAATGGCGCGACTGCAAGAATAGTGCCAGAAGAAAGGGCCCTAGCCGGCGGGGCCCAGCCAGGACAAAAGGAGGTCCTACAAAGCTCCTACACCGGCCGCATTTGAGGTCGGGGTAGACGACGGATGGGGCCCACCTACGAAGGCTGTCCAGGCCTACACGAGATAAGGCAGGATAAAGAGGGATAATCCCCCTCGATCTCAAATCATTGAGGCCAATTTCTAGCCATGGAATAATGGCGCGCGCGCGTGTCGCGCTCTAGTTTGTGATCTAAAAAGATTTGCATGGTGAAGTCATTGCTCCATACTCTTCATGATCCAAAATCTCTTGGAGCATAGATTAGTGTCTTGGAGCCACTAGGTCTACTAGGAGTAGCATCAATAGCATCTAACGAACAGGGCTTACATTGTTCGAAGTTAGAATAGACAAACACGGTACGGTACGACTTTTCTGAGTACCTGTTTTTTTCAATCCGATACTCGATTTGTGAAGGAGTCTGGTTAACACGATCCCACCGATCCCATTATTAGGATGGGTTCCTTCTACAATCAATAAATTTGTAAATGTCTATTGCTTATCTCTATATTTTTTTCATAAACGCAAAACCCAGATAAACTCATTCTAATTCTATATCAAAGCTTTATTAAAATAAAATAAAGTAGAATAAAAGAAGACTTTATTTTCCTAGAATACAAATTGTTAAATAATATTGTTTCCGTTAAGTATCCATTGTACTATTTAACTCATTTCTCACAGCTTCAGCGGCTTCGTGCATTTCCAGTCCTTCCAATATATACAAAAGGTTGTCTAAAGTGGCATCTTCGTCATCCTCAAACCATATTTGCAACAAATTCCTAGCCTGTTCAAATTCTGTAGGATTCTCATTTTTGAAAAATTCTATTTCGTCTGGCTTGTATCCTAAAAACAAAATATTAAGCTAAACAATTGGTTTTCTCAATAAATATTGATATAATTTTTAAATAGCTTACCGAGCTTGACAGCAAGTTTTTCCCAGTCAGGAGATATCTTTTGGCTAAAATACAGTAGCTGTTGTACCGTAATCTTATGATCTTGCCTAGGATTACTGTCATCGACAAATTCTTCTTGGTCATTCTGTTTAAGTTCTTCGGTACCCTGCTCCTCCTCTGTAAGAAAATTATCTATTTCCGCATCATTCTGACCCTCCTGGCTATTCTCTTGGCTTTTTCCAGGTCTTTCATGGGCTATTTTCCGGACCATCATCTCCAAATATGACGACAAGGGATTCATAATCGTGGTACTGTATGTGAAGAAATGTGGGCTGCGCCTTGCGAGTAACCTCAAGGCTCTCCAACCGAAATTTCCATCTTTCAAGAGAATTTCTTCGTCTTTAACAGGTTTTTCCAACTGCTCTATTGCCTCACTGAAGTAGTCCTCTAGAGATGGCAAAAAGTCCCTTTCTTTGCCTTTACACGCTTCCAAATTATTAGGGCAGAGGTTCCACAGTTTCGTTAATTCTCCACTTGAAGAAGAAAAAAATTTAAATAATAAATTTGGCAAAATACAATAGCTCTTATTATTCAAGATATAAATAAATTATTCATATAAAAGTCAGAGTAAATAAAAAGTACTGTATTATAAAATTATTTTGAAATGTGTGATGTATGAAAGTGTTGTGGTTTAGAAATTGATATTTTTTTAATGAAACAACTTATACACGGTGTCACTCTAAATTCTATGGCTTTCTAGCAACTAATAATTTTTGATAATCAAATTTGCCACCAAATTTTTTTTGGTTCCGAAGACAAGGGGGCCCTCGAAAAAGTGTATTAAGGTGGTTTCTCGCCAAATGGCGTAGCACTCTCAGATTCCACATGTCATAAAACCCCTCTGTACCGAATTTAGTGATTCTTGTACAAGAGGTTTCTGAGATATAAAAAGACTATTCTTTGGGGCAGATTTCAGGGGCTGTAACTCCGAAAGAGGAAGCCACTTGGCAAAAAGAAAAAATACGAGTCCGCTAAATTTGTCTTAAAAATCTATGACCAAATTTTGTTGCATTAATTTCGGGACACCCTGTATACTGTATTGCAGCAACAATAATGCACATAAAAATTTCGGACCACTTTTATTTTGAAGAGAATCTCAAAACAAACCTATTTTTCCTTTGACTATTTTCTCTAATGTCAATGTCAATATTCTCCGAACTATACATGAAAGAAGGGAGAAAAATTTACCTTTTTACATTTCTTTTTTACATTTTCTTGCGTTAACAATTATGCACAACTTTTTCAGCGGGTGTATATCAAAATTTTCATTTTACATAATATTTAGAACTACTTCCAACAAAAATTAGCGTTACTATATGAAACATTCATACAACCTACTTTTAAAACAGATACCGATTGGACTAAATATCATTACACCTGATATGATAGCAGGTTGCTAGATGGGTAAAAAATAAATGAGCAATGTTAATTTGGCAAAATGACAATGAATATGTCATCCTTTGTTTGAGTTTTTAGTTTAGTAGTTTATGAAAAGATTTTTTAATACGTTAGGTAATTTTGTAACTTTCTGATGAACTATTAGTTTTTACTAGAATCGAAATAGAATTTATATAATGCAGTGCTGTTTTAAGTTAACCTTTATAGTAAAACTTAAAGTGGTACTTACTGGTGTCTTATATAGTGTAACTTTATAAATTATAAAGTTATTGGTTTGTGTTTAGCGAAGAAAATTATTTAAAAGGTTCAAAGGTTTTCACCATGAAATTTGTGTTTTTAAATGTCATAAATAAGACCCCCATTCAAAATTATATCTTGCATGTTTTTAATATTTGAATAAGACAGACATACCTACTAACGGAACAACGGAAAAATTAAATTAAGAATTACTGATAACAATTATAAAAATTTAAGTTTAAAAGATTTACCTGCCCATATAATATCTGCCTTGACTATTAGCTTCTTTTATAATATCCCCCAATAATGGCTTTTTGGTCTCGCTTGTTTTTTTTTCTGATTCTATTGAAGTGGATTGCACCTTCTTTATTTCTACAGAATTAAAACCGATAATAACTAATTTACTGATATGTATTATTTCATGTTTATTTTACCTGGACAACCATCATTTTTCCATGAGTTCCACAACTCCTCTCTGGCCAAAATATTCTTCACTATTTTTGCAAATTTTTCTCCGTCCGGTGGGGTTTCTTTTAATAAATTGTACACTTTTTCTGTTTGATTTTGTATCCAATCTTTCTGATCAGATTTTAATTCATAACTTTCACTAAAAAGAGTATTTTAGGTCATTATAATAAGATGTAATTCATATTTTCTTTTGATACTTACGATTTAAACTTAACCGTAGATATTAAATACTGAAACACTATTAAAAACTGAAGTAAGACTGATCTTCGGAAGTTAACATCGTGCAACTGTAAGTCTAATAATTTCTGACTCGTCAAATATTTTGCAAAATATCCAACAGTTGTATTATTGTCAGAAGTAACATAATCAAGTTTTATCCCTTGAAATGTATTTAATATAGTAGAAGAATGCTAAAAAATAATAAACTTGTTTGAAAGATACTAGTACATATAGTACCTAAATTATCACCTTAATCATAAAATTTAATTACTTACCGAACAAAATAGTTTCCACTGTACTTTTGTATAGCACTGGTTAGGATTTCTAAAAAAATCTTGCAACTGCCAAAATTTGCAATAAAACGTGAAATCAATAACATGTTTTTCACTTCCTGTTTGTATTTCTGTAATTGCATCGTCAGATGGGTCGGTTCCATATTCCGTTACATTTTCTAAATTAAATTCTCTTACAATATTTAGTCCAGATCTTTCCGAAAATGGGAAGAACTTGGCTAAGAATAAGAGTATTTTTCCACAAAAAACTGTTGCAGTGGTGCGTGATAATCGTCTCAATAAATCATTACAAAGTCTTAGTAAATTATTTTTACAACCGGTGAAAAATAAGTCCTCTTTCCAAACATGTACATTTTGTTCAACAAAATTGAACATATCCTCACAAGTGTCTAAAGTTAAGGTTTCAAAGATATCACCAAGAAGAATAACTGGCATAGTAGGGCTGCTGAGTCCTTTACGACATGAATGTATAGAGAATTCAACAAATTGTTTCAGTTCTTCAACATCTACTTGTTCTTCAAGAAGTTTCAGTAAAATATCTCTAAAAGTCTGATCTAAAGGAGACTTGAGATCTATTTCAGTTTTATTTAAAGACTTTACTTTTTGTTCTAATATATCTAAGTTCTTTGCTTTAAAAGACTTTTGTAGAACGTCCTGAAATTCATGTCACATTTGATAATTATTCAATAAAGACATTTACAAATTAAGTCTTACCTTATACTCGATTCGAAGTGTTTCAAAATTCCACTCCATTTTACAAACATCAAATTATTATTTTATATTAGTATTCTTACGTTCTAATCCTGTTATTAAACAAACGACGCTAAAGATTAAGGTTAATTTATATATTTTCTTCTACCTCTTCCGAACAATCTGAACTATGTTATTCACTTCTTCTTCTTCCAAATAAATTAAATTGGTGAAAAGAGTTTAATGTAGAAAATAGTTTGGCTTAATAGTTAATTAAAATACACCGGCCGCATTTGCGGTCGGGGTAGACGACGGATGGGGCCCACCTACGAAGGCTGTCCAGGCCTACACGAGATGAGGCAGGATAAAGAGGGATAATCCCGCTCGATCCCAAATCATTGAGGCCAATTTCTAGCCATGGAATAATGGCGCGAGTTAATTAAAAAATTTTTTTAAAGTTATTTAACACAACTTTAGAACAATTAAAATCTATATTAATAAGTGAAAGTGAAGTAGTATGAGTGAATATTTCAAACATATTTTCGATATTAGAGTTAACCGGCTTGGTTTCAAATCAAATCACCAACACACAAAAACAAAAAATTCCTCTTTTTACTCAATGCTCAATGACGGATCCGCAAGCCGGCAAATGTCAAAATTGTAAACAAAACAAATCGAACTATTGCGGTTGGGCTACCCTTTGTAATTTAATATAAAAAAGGTATAGGAGTGACAAAAGGCTTGCATGTTTATTCAATAAATTTAATAACCGCATTGTTGACGTATGCTTTTCAACACCTAAGGTGTGAGTAATCAATACTGACATGGAAACAAAAACTGCTTCAAGTTTTTGGTGGTTGAAATCTGCCCCTTTGACTACAGAAATTCAAGACAGCGAAAATAACCTTGTAGTTCCCAAGCTAGACCTACATTCTTCTAGTTCGATAGCCAATTTGTTGGATAAAGACAAGAACAGTAATTGTGATTCCGAAGTGGATGTAGGAAGTATAATCGAAGAGATTAACAGGGTTGCTGCACAGAGCCCTTTGGGTCCTTATGAGAAAAGTGTAGGGGATAGAAGTATTGATGATATTATGAAGGAGGCAGAAAGAATCTATATGGAAAGCTCAAAGAGCTTTGAACAGCTTAGCCAGAGAAGCAAAACTTCTCAGAATATAAGTGATTTACTCTCTAATATGTCAAAAGATTCTACCCCTACACCAAAAAGTGTGAGCCCTCTTCCAATTGACCCAGATCCTGAATATAACAGTGAAAGTGATGATGATGAGTATACTACAGATTTTTCTGAAGAAAGTAAAGTGGAATCTAATCCGTCCCCTATCGAAAAAACTGATAATCAGAAATTTACTGATTTTGATGAAGCTAATAAAAACACATTACCCTCTAAAGAGAGTAAAGTAGTGTCTTCCGAAGACGAAGTTAAAAGTGTTAAAGAAACTGTTGAAGATGAGAGGTCTCTAAGCATTTCTAAATCAAACCTTTCAGTAAAGAATGTTCCAATTTCTCAGCAGGGTAGTGTAAATAATACATTTGAAAAAAGTGAAAATTTTCTCGATGTAGTAACGACAGAGAAGTCTAAACAGGTTTTGGTTAGTGATATAGATAGTGAAAGACTTCAGAGACTTAATGAAGTAATTAATTTAAAGAATGATTTAATAAGAACCTTAGAAGATGACAACAAATCTTTGAAAAGCGACATTCATGAAGTTAAGGTGAGTAATTTATTAATATACTTATCTATATAGTTTTTTCTACAATTTGTTTAAGTATGCAACAAATACATTTTATTTTTTAGCCCACAATTGTAAAATAGATAGAGTAATACAAACTGTTTCTGAATTCCGATAGCAAATTGTGTACGATACACACACTATGTGTAGTTCTTAATAAAATACAGTTGCAAGCAATTGCACAAAATTAACGTTTTCTGTTGGATTTAGGATTTAGTAAAGCTTTCTCATGCACAAAATTATTTTATTATGTGCCCTATAATAATAGGAATAAAGATGTTCTGTCTGATGATTTTAGATAGTTTAGTTACTTGAGTGTAGTTAGCCCCCAAAGTTAGCCCCCAAAACTAAATTAATAAAAATAAATATCTAACAATTCTATGATCATCTATGATTGTACTACAACCAAATTTCACCCACAAATTTACTTGTCCGGTCCGGGGGTGGAAATGGCGCGACTTATAAAGTTAGCCCCCTATTCTTGCTATAACTGTCCTGGGACCCGGACAAGACGAAATGACCTAAGGAATAGTTGAAAGAGGTGTACTGTAACGCATTTCCACCATCAAAATGACTTGTCCGGTCCGGGGGTGGAAATGGCGCGACTTACAAAGTTAGCCCCCTATTTTTGCTATAACTGTTCTCGGACCCGGACAAAACGAAATGATCTAAGGAATAGTTGAAGGAGGTGTACTGTAACGCA